>NW_024573337.1:0-4510 GCF_018153835.1 Drosophila eugracilis | reverse complement strand
TTAAATCGATTGTTCCTATGAGAGCTATACAGGATATAAACGTCCAATAAAAGGTCGATTTTCAAACTTGATCTGCGTACACATGTTGTAGGATGACTGTGAAAGTTTTAAGTCGCTAGCTTTTAAAACTGAGCTCGAAAAACAGTATTCAGAAACAGACGGACAAGCGGACAAACAAACTTCTAACCAAAATTATAATAGCCTCTGCAGGGTATATATAAATGAATAGCCCAGACACAACGCTTTATGAGAATCGAGGAGGGAGAGCACCTGTAACATCAAAAAATAAGTTCAAAGTCACAAAATATGAGAATCGAGGAGGACAGCCCTGGACTATAAAAAAATAAGATTTCAAGCCGCTGGATGAACTTTTAACTTAGGTAAGCGACTATGGGCGTTGAGTGGGAGAGGGGCAAGGCTTATACACTATTGCGAAATATCTTGAATTTGCAAATTATATCCGATTGTTCCTATGAAGCTATAGGATAGACGTCCGATCAGGTCGATTTTCAAACACCACGTACACATGTTGTTAGGATGACTGAAAGTTTGGTCGCTGGCTTTTAAACTAAGCTCGCAAACGGTATTGAAATAGACGGACAAGCGGACAAACAAACTTCTGACCAAATTATAATACCCTCTGCATGGGTATATAAAATATAAAATAAAAAATATAAAATATAAAAATATAAAATATAAAATATAAAATATAAATATAAAATATAAAATAAAAATATAAAATATAAAATATAAAATATAAAATATAAAATATAAAATATAAAATATAAAATATAAAATATAAAATATATAAAAATATAAAATAAAATATAAAATATAAAATATAAAATATAAAAATATAAAATATAAAATATAAAATATAAAATATAAAATATAAAATATAAAATATAAAAATAAAATATAAAATATAAAATATAAAATATAAAATATAAAATATAAAATATAAAATATAAAATATAAAATATAAAAATATAAAATATAAAAATATAAAATATAAAAAAATATAAAAATATAAAATATAAAATATAAAATATAAAATATAAAATATAAAATATAAAATATAAAATATAAAATATAAAATATAAAATATAAAAATATAAAATATAAAATATAAATATAAAATATAAAATATAAAATATAAAATATAAAATATAAAAATATAAAATATAAAATATAAAATATAAAATATAAAATATATAAAATATAAAATATAAAATATAAAATATAAAATATAAAATATAAAATATAAAAATATAAAATATAAAATATAAAATATAAAATATAAAATATAAAATATAAAATATAAAATATAAAATATAAAATATAAAATATAAAATATAAAATAATATAAAATATAAAATATAAAATATAATAAAATATAAAAATATAAAATATAAAATATAAAATATAAAATATAAAATATAAAATATAAAAATATAAAATATAAAATATAAAATATAAAATATAAAATATAAAATATAAATATAAAATATAAAATATAAAATATAAAAATATAAAATATAAAATATAAAATATAAAATATAAAATATAAAATATAAAATATATAAAATATAAAATATAAAATATAAAATATAAAATATAAAATATAAAATAAAATATAAAATATAAAATATAAAATATAAAATATAAAATATAAAATATAAAATATAAAAATAAAATATAAAATATAAAATATAAAATATAAAATATAAAATATAAAATATAAAATATAAAATATAAAATATAAAATATAAAATATAAAATATAAAATATAAAATATAAAATATAAAATATAAAATATAAAATATAAAATATAAAATATAAAATATAAAATATAAAATAAAATATAAAAATATAAAATATAAAATATAAAATATAAAATATAAAATATAAAATATAAAATATAAAATATAAAAAATATAAATATAAAATATAAAATATAAAATATAAAATATAAAATATAAAATATAAAATATAAAATATAAAATATAAAATATAAAATATAAAATATAAAATATAAAATATAAAATATAAAATATAAAATATAAAAATATAAAATATAAAATATAAAATATAAAATATAAAAATATAAAATATAAAATATAAAATATAAAATATATAAAATATAAAATATAAAATATAAAATAAAATATAAAATATAAAATATAAAATATAAAATATAAAATATAAAATATAAAATATAAAATATAAAATATAAAAATATAAAATATAAAATATAAAATATAAAATATAAAATATAAAATATAAAATATAAAATATAAAATATAAAAAAAATATAAAATATAAAATATAAAATATAAAATATAAAATATAAAATATAAAATATAAAATATAAAATATAAAAATATAAAATATAAAATATAAAATATAAAATATAAAATATAAAATATAAAATATAAAATATAAAATATAAAATATAAAATATAAAATATAAAATATAAAATATAAAATATAAAATATAAAATATAAAATATAAAATATAAAATATAAAATATAAAATATAAAATATAAAATATAAAATATAAAATATAAAATATAAAATATAAAATATAAAATATAAAATATAAAATATAAAATATAAAATATAAATATAAAATATAAAATATAAAATATAAAATATAAAATATAAAATATAAAATATAAAATATAAAAATATAAAATATAAAATATAAAATATAAAATATAAAATATAAAATATAAAAATATAAAATATAAAATATAAAATATAAAATATAAAATATAAAATATAAAATATAAAATATAAAATATAAAATATAAAATATAAAATATAAAATATAAAATATAAAATATAAAATATAAAATATAAAATATAAAATATAAAATATAAAATATAAAATATAAAATATAAAAATATAAAATATAAAATATAAAATATAAAATATAAAATATAAAATATAAAATATAAAAAATATAAAATATAAAATATAAAATATAAAAAATATAAATATAAAATATAAAATATAAAATATAAAATAGATATAAAATATAAAATATAAAATATAAAAATAATAATATAAAATATAAAATATAAAATATAAAATAAAATATAAAATATAAAATATAAAATATAAAAAATATAAAATATAAAATATAAAATAAAAATATAAAATATAAAATATAAAATATAAAATATAAAATATAAAATATAAAATATAAAATATAAAATATAAAATATAAAATATAAAATATAAAATATAAAATATAAAATATAAAAATAAAATATAAAATATAAAATATAAAATATAAAATATAAAATATAAATAAAATATAAAAATATAAAATATAAAATATAAAATATAAAATATAAAATATAAAATATAAAATATAAAATATAAAATATAAATATAAAATATAAAATATAAAATATAAAATATAAAAATATAAAATATAAAATATAAAATATAAAATATAAAATATAAAATATAAAATATAAAATATAAAATATAAAATATAAAATATAAAATATAAAATATAAAATATAAAATATAAAATATAAAATATAAAATATAAAATATAAAATATAAAATATAAAATATAAAATATAAAATATAAAAATATAAAATATAAAATATAAAAATATAAAATACAAAAATATAAAATATAAAATATAAAATATAAAATATAAAATATAAAATATAATATAAAATATAAAATATAAAATATAAAATATAAAATATAAAATATAAAATATAAAATATAAAATATAAAAATAAAAAAAAAAAAAAAAAAAAAAAAAAAAAAAAAAAAAAAAAAAAAAAAAAAAAAAAAAAAAAAAAAAAAAAAAAAAAAAAAAAAAAAAAAAAAAAAAAAAAAAAAAAAAAAATATAAAATATAAAATATTATATATAAAATATAAAATATAAAATATAAAAAAAAAAAAAAAAAAAAAAAAAAAAAAAAAAAAAAAAAAAAAAAAAAAAAAAATATAAAATATAAAATATAAAATATAAAATATAAAATATAAAATATAAAATATAAAATATAAAATATAAATATAAAATAAAAAAATATAAAATATAAAAATATAAAATATAAAATATAAAATATAAAAATATAAAATATAAAATATAAAATATAAATATAAAAAATATAAAATATAAAATATAAAATATAAAATATAAATATAAAATATAAAATATAAAATATAAAATAATAAAAATATAAAAAAATATAAAATATAAAATATAAAATATAAAAAATAAAATATAAATATAAAATATAAAAGATATAGAAATATAAAGATATAATATAAAGATATAAAATATAAAGATATAAAATATAGAAATATAAAATATAAAATATGAAAAAAATAAAAATATAAAATATAAAAGATAAAAAAATAAAAATAAAATATAAAAATATAAAAAAAATATAAAATATAAATATAAAATATAAAATATAGAAAAATATAAAAATATAAAATATAAAATATAAAATATAAAATAATAAA
>NW_024573336.1:0-30649 GCF_018153835.1 Drosophila eugracilis | reverse complement strand
AAGCGAAGTTATACAAGGTCAAACGAAGGCATTCATAATAATATTATAGACGCCGGTTTCACGGTTTCTGGGCGTTAGAGTGAGCGTGGCAGGATGAAAAACTCGTGACCAGTTGCAGTGGCATCTCTAAAATACGTGTTCCTTAAGCTAATTTGTGGGCGTTCAGTGGGTGTAACTAGATGAAAATTAATTAAATTAAATTAATTAAATTAATAATTAAATTAATTAAATTAATACAATTAAATTAATTAATTTGCATTTGGGGCACTCATAAAAGCCCTACATGCTTAATCGGAACTATCTATCTCTGTGAGTTACTGAGATATCAGCTTTCCAAACAATTTAAAAAACTCATCTTTTTGAGCCTTGTGAGCATATAGGTGGGTGTACCACTGTTAGATGCTGGCATCTAAAGATTATACATTCTGAATTTTAACTTTCTAGCTCTAATGGTTCTGAGATTTCAGGCGATTTGTGGGCGTTGGAGTGGGCGTGGCAGGATGCTGCGGCTAAACTTGCGCTGCGTAGGGACCTCAAGAATCTTCATTGTTAATCTCAACTTTGTATTTCGTATAGTTCCTGAAATCTCAGCGTTCCATACGGACAGACGTACAGGACGGACAAACAGACGGACATGGCTCAATCGTCTTCGCTCTTCATCCTGACGCTTCCTGTGTTCCCTTTACACGAAATTAACAAGGGGTCATTGTAAGAGGGGTTCCAGGCAAAGCAATTACCGAACTGATAAATTCACAAAATAAACATTTATTCGATTATTAGTCAAAATATGAACAGTGAGTAAACACGCGATGTGAGTTCTGTGACGCTTTACGAAGCCGACTGCTTCATTATTTCTCTTCTCCGCTCACACTCTCTCGATCCCAAGCATCGTCCCAAATGAAAGAGCAATCAGCTAATGGATCGTGCTTCCCGCCTACTGAGACAAGCAGTAAACTTAACACAGTGTATTATCTGAAAAATTCTATATCAGCCGAAGACAAACTTAAAACCGAATAAGCACTGCAAAATGTATAGTCAAATATATAGAAAACCAAAAAAGAGGAAATAGAAAGCACACAACTTAATTTTTAAAACACAATTAATCCCTAAAAATCAGAATCTAATTGGTAGCTTAAATTCTATTTTTTTGTTTTTCCAAGGTCTGATCAAATCAAGTCCCAATGAAATGAGTTGTCGAAATTCGAAGAAAAGATAGAAGCAAGATCACAAGAAGAAGATATCAATTTACACAAACTATACCGACCAGTGCACTGGGCAACAAGCCCACAACCGGCAAAACCACCCAGAGCTTCCCCTAGAAATGTTCCAAGATGATTGATCTGCAACACCTATGGACATAGGATATTTCACTTTTTTACGCATATTGCTTAGATGCACTCTAACCACTGGAACGCTAGCCAATTTTGCAAATAATACCATGAGTTCTGGATAAAAATGTGTCTAACCAGGCGGGTACTCGGAACATGACTCTCGTAAAAGATTTTAGTAACTGGACGAAAGGAACGCTACCTGACAAGGACAAATTTCAAAATATCAATGATGTATGTTAAAGCTGGACGAGCAGATCACGCTTGCAGAATGAAACCATAAAAAACGTATGTTTCTGGAAATGGAGAGAAATGTAAATTACAAAGACTTACATATATTTGGAAAAAGAAAAAAGGCCAGCTTATTCAAAACATCTATAACCGAGGACTTGCACAGCAGGTCGGTTACCATTATTAATGAGGTACATTTTCAAATAAGTTTTGATGATCGAGAGTCGAGAATTAACACTTAAAACAAACAAAACTTAATTAACAAGGTTAAAAATATCGATAATAGTTCAAATTAGTCAAATGATTTAAATTCATGTAGATTTACTCCTAAAATCAAAAAGTACTGGAAAAGACAAAATTAAAAAAGTCTTTATGTGTAATTGCACAACAATGGTAGTCTAAAGTATATAAAATTTTGAAAGAAAATAAATAAAAGAAAATATATTTATTTATTATTATTATTTACTTATTATTTATAAATATTTTCAAAATAAAGTAACATAAAAATATGAAAGTGAATAGTGCCTGGCATTTCCAAGCGACATTCCTGGGAATAGGCATTTAACTTAAAACTTTAATTACAAATCCTTTTCATGTTATATTGAATAAAATTTTCTGTCTTAATTGCTGAAAAAATGCATCCAATTTACAGTAGAGCTTGACTTTTGTTTTAAAAAAATACTGTCTTCAATTCTTATTAAAAGGCGTATGTGATAACGGTTTTAATTTTTTGTTATTCATTTCTTCATTCAAAAAAAAACTTATGCCAAAAAATAAAAACAACAATCAACTTTTAACAATATTAATAAGCAGATTATCAATGTTTTTGGGCGTTAAAGTAGGCCTGGTCTAACTGGACAGTGCAAGTTATTAAGAAGATCACCCTGCAGTGGACCATACTGTTTCCTTTTTTTTTGTTCCTTTTTATCTTATAATATAATCGTCCAGACAAACAAAAAATAAAATATTAAAAACCCACAGATTTTTGTGGTTTCTGGGCTTAAGCGAGAAAGACCAGCAGTGTTGGCGTTCCCTGACCCCCCTTAATCTAGCTTGCTGTTTTAGATTCCGAGATCATAGGGGGCATGGGTAAATCACACAGCTGTTGCTCCTGATCAAGAATAAACTATACCACACCCTTTTACTTCAAAATATTTAAATTGGACAGTTTCTAAAATAAACTGATTAAATTTGTGTTTTTCTGTGTGTTCCGCCTACTTACACAAATGGCAAAGATAGATTTGTACTGTTAATCATATGTACAAGCTTTCTTGTAACTTTCGGTTAATTAATAATATTATTTGCATCATACACATATAGTCAATATCGGAGTTAAATAACTGCTTCCTGATGAGCGGGGAGGAATTGGGCCTAAATACACTGAAAAAATTATTAAAAATATGCCACACAATTAAGCGATATCATAAAAAATAATGGCTAACATACCAAATATTAAGTTAAATTTGTTTTCTAGAATATTAAAGTAAGTTAAATTTAGCTTTTTTCGTTGTTGTTTTATTTTTTGATTTTTATTTTAATTTTAAATAAAGATTTAAGCTTTACTATACCACTTAAATTTTGTTTTTTTTTTAGTTAGTTTTACTGTTTTCTTTGCGTCTGAAGTTGAAAAATAAAAAATCGAGTATTAAAGTTATCCATTGTATGTAAAAACGGAACACCGTTCAAAAAGCGCTAATCAAGCATGTACAGTGACGAACTAAACTCAACCATTGAGTGTAAAATGTTGATATAAACTTTCTCGTGTTATTTTTTTATAATATTATATGTATAAATTTTTGTTTATTTAAATGTCTAAATTTTAAGGGGAGAAATCGTGCCTAAAAGTTCATGAAGCCTTCTGTGCCAATAATTTAGTTCGTCACTGTATGTAAGTGAGTTTTTTTTTAGAATTTAATATACATATGTAGCTGATCTGGTATTTTTCCAAAGACGTAGTAGGCACTAGAGCCCCAACAATACTTTAAACTGGTTTTACCTTAAGGGGCTTACTGATTTTTTGGTTTTCACTTATATCAAAAGACAAGACGAAAACAATGAAGAAACTGCTGTGCAGGGGTTGACACCACTAGTGAACTGAAGGACAGGCCCGGTATCTTCCTCTCTTTTCGTCGCTCTTTCTAAATGTGCTTTTACAGATGATAATACCTAACATTATTTATCGCCTGTGCTTTCATTCAACAGCGAGCAATGCTGTCGATCAGACGCTAGCGCTTTACAAGACATACATATGTACATACATATATGTATATGTTAAAAGTTAATGTTCATGTATGTACAAGAAGCTACAGGAGCCAAGACAATAAGTTTTTAAGTACCGCGGCTTTAAAACTCTACAGAAAAACATTTTTTATTTATGATTTTTAAAGACACACTCATGTTGTGAATATGAAGGTGCTTGGCCAACTCTTTGTGCGTAATTATAGTGCTGTCTGTGTACACGACGAAGTGGCCTCCAGTCAGCGCGCACCGATGGTGACGACTGCACTTCGATTGGGTTCGAGCCCTAACACAGATCTTGCGCTGCCTTCTAATCAGGTCACCTTTCATAGCGTGCAACGCCGCAAGAGTCTTAAAGCAAATAGATCGTTGAAGTCAATAGACATCTTGGGAAGCTTTTTCAACGAACCAAACCAAGGCAAACGAAATCGAGCTCCTACGCGTAAGTCTAATGGGTACCAGAACAGTACCTCTGTTTTAAAAAAATGGAATAATGGTGTTCTTAATAAAAAGCATACAGTCACGGAAACATTCATATTTATCTAATAAGATAATTCAAATGCATATATGTATGTATTTTCTCGACTTTATTTGTATCAAAAAGTTTATTAAAAATCGCTTATGATTACGAAGCAGTCGAAAAAGATACCGTACAAAAAGACAGCATAGCTGTTTGGTATAGCACTTTAAACGACAACGAATAAAATTAAGGGCTATGTCGGCAACAACATATGCATATACATATGTACATATGTACATATTTTTCTCAAACTGTCTTTTCAAACCACAAAAACCACATATTTATGTATGTATGTATTTCAATTAGTTGTGGGTTTAGATCAGGGATGCTCAAAATCGTCTGAAGGCAGAGCATTTACTCACATACAGTGGCTCCAAGCTTATTTCGTGCAAGAATAAATCGAAGTTTAAATTTTATAATGATACTAAACCAGCAGAGCTATCAAAAAAATTTAAACGCAGTAATGTTAAGAATGTCGCATATTACTAATTTAAAAACATAAGAATTTTTCATACAAAAACTAAAAAATAGGGCAATTCTGACGCTCAAGCTTATTTCGTGCAAGCACTTAAATGGTAAATAACTCTAAACTGCGACTTTTAAATCCATTTTTTTCTTAATACTAGTAAAAATATATTAACAAAAGCATATTTATTTATTTGGTGACGTTTTTGTGTTGGTTTGCAGCAGTGCACTGAGAGAAAAAATCATCACTCATTTTACAGACCAGCCAAATGCAAAATACTCTAAATTGAAATGCACTGAGAGCAAAAAAATCATCACTCATTACACTGACCCGCTAAATGCGAAATACCGTCGGCACATAATTTATTTGTACACCCGTGAGTTGGAAGTTAATTCCTTAATATCTCGAGAAATACGTAACGGAAATTAAAATGTAATACCTCAAATGAAAGATATACATTTCGAGAATATATTATAAACATAAAATGAAAAAGTTTGAACTTTAATACTAGATATTTTCCTTAATAACACAAATAAGTCATTTTTTTACGCACAAAAATTACTCGTACACTTTATAAAATATTGAAAAAACAACAATTTCAAAGATTTAAAGATTTTAATCTTTAGTGGGTCCATCTTTGGCCTGAATGGAAGCTTGTAAGCATTGACACATGCTTTTTATAAGGTTGCTCGTCTCGTCAGCATCAATTGAATCCCATTCAGGTATTAATGCGGTTTTTAAGGATTCCTTCGAGGATATGTTGTCCTTTTCTGGAGGATATCCCATAAATGTTCAATGGGATTCAAATCTGATGTTTGTAGAGTCGGTTTTTGCTCCTTGCAGTGATATAAAAGCCACTATTGCACTAAATACAATAAATATATCGGGTCGTTATCTTATTGAAATACGAAAGTCGCTGGATTCTGTCCAAGTTTAAGGGCACATGGAATTAAATTTTGGCCTAAAATGTCTTTAAAGTTTAAACATAAATTTTTTAATTTTATCTTCCGAAAAGACCATTCGACCCACTCCATCTGCAGCTGTACACCCATAAACCATCACATTCTGGCCAACGTGCTTAAAAGTTGGAATCAAGTCTTTTCCTTTATGGCTTCATTTGCCTTTTGACATACTTTAAAAGGACCATCGTGTCCAAAATTTTTCATTTTTGATATGCCAATAAATATAACGTTCTCCCAAAATAATTCCGGCTTGCTTACATACGCATTTTTTGTTATAATCAGATAACAATGGGTTTTTACGAACAACTCTACCATGTATACCAGCATTGTGTAGGGTGTTCCGGATGGTTTGGGTACATTTTTTTTCTGAAGGCTTCTCTAGGGTTTTAAGAATTGTTGCGGATGTTATTCTGGGATTTTGTAATGCCGTAAATACAACCATGTATACCAGCATTGTGTAGGGTGTTCCGGATGGTTTGAGTACATTTTTTTTCTGAAGGCTTCTCTAGGGTTTTAAGAATTGTTGCGGATGTTATTCTGGGATTTTGTAATGCCGTAAATACTACCATGTATACCAGCATTGTGTAGGGTGTTCCGGATGATTTGGGTACGAAAACTTAGTGTAATATCGCCGCGAGCGCTCAAAGGTTATCGGCGAGCAAGTCCCTATGCTCCGAGCATTTACAAAAACAAATAAGGAATCAAAGCATACATAGGCGCTGAGCACCCCTGGCTAATATCGAACCTACACTAGACTATAAGAAGAACTCAAACAACGAGAACAGCAATTTTCATATTTTATATTATATGTATATGTACATATACATACATATGTATACATATGTGTGTCAAGGGACGGAAGCATTTTTTAATTTCATGTAATCATTTGACTAAGTGTTGTATATGCTAGGGGTGGGGAAAACGATCGTAAGTGACCTTAAATTTCAACTGACTAACTTACATACATACATATATAAGCACATATTATATACATATGTATGTATGTTACATTACTTTTTTGTCTATAACCATCTTTTGTAAGCGTTTTTAAGGGGTAAAAGGTACAAAAGTATATGAGATTCATTCGCAATTTACATCAAAAGTTTACATAAATTCTTACGAAAATCACACAAAAATAAACAAAATTTCAAAGTTAACTAGTTGGCGGGCTGCCACCTTTACTCAATTTTCTAACTTTTCAGTCAATTTTCCTAATTTTCAATTTTGACAAATTTTCCTCCCCCTTGAGCTCTCTTGAACACGTACAAAAAATTGCCTCATAATTGGACCAGCCTTTTACGATTTTAGTGCTGAAATACATATGTACATACATGGTTACATTAATTTTTATACCCGTTACTCGTAGAGTAAAAGGGTATACTAGATTTGTTGAAAAGTATGTAACAGGTAGAAGGAAGCGATTCCGACCCTGTAAAGTATTGATTAGGATCAATAGCGAAGTCGATTGAGCCATGTCCGTATGAACGCTGAGATCTCAGGAACTCTGGAGATACAAAGTTTAAATTAAGCATGAAGATTTTTGAGATCCATACGCAGAGCACGCTTATTTCAACATCTTGCCATGCCCTCTCTTACGCCCACAAATCGCGAAAAACTAAATTCGCGGGAATCTCAGGAGCTCTTAGAAAAGTTGAAACTCAGTATGTATAATCTTTGGATGCCGCATCTTATAGAGGTACTATTATCCGGCCACACCGACCCATACGGAAAAGCTGATATTTCGGTAAATTTAAGTGATAGAAAGTTCGGATTAAGCATGTAGGTTTTTATGATGCCCCACAAAACCCGGAAAACCAAAAATGCAAAAATCTCTGGACCTATAAGAGCTAGAAAGTTAGGCTTAAGAATACGTATTTAAGAGATGCCACTTCATCTTGACACTTTTTTTCATCTGGTCACGCCCACTCTAACGCCCACAAACTGCGGAAAACTTGATTCCTTCGTTTGACCTTGCATAACTTATTTCTGTTAATATCTATCGATTTACCAAAGATTTTTAAAATCGGCACATTAGATCGCTATTTATAAAGAAATTTAAGTTATAAGGCCTCACATGGTTCGTGAAGTCACTATCAGTTACTCAACATGCTTTCTCTGACAATAGCTAGCGCCTTGTGAGTTTCCACTAGCAAAATGAATATTTCAAAATTGTGTAAAACAGTAATGAGTATCTTATAGTCGCGGCACTCGACTATAGCGTTTCCTCTTGTTTATTTTCTCTTTGTGGTTGATATTTGTTTGTGCAAGATTTTGCTGATAACGTTTTTGGTTTGCGCAAGGCTAGGCTTTACACTGTTTTGGTTCGACTTATTTCTCCGGATATTGAAGTGCACTATGTTGAGTAACTACATGCTTTCTCTGACAATAGTTGGCGCTTTGTGAATTTCCACTAGCAAAATGAATATTTTAAAATTGTGTAAAACAGTATCGGGTATCTTATAGTCACGGCGCTCGACTATAGCGTTTCTTCTTGTTATATATATAGATAGAAACATTATTTCTTGCTGTGCGAACAAATTCGACAGCAAATGGAAATTTTCGCACGAACATTCATATGAAACAAATGTATTTTGTGGCTTTCCCCTTTTCTTCTTTTTTTTCTCAGTAAAATTACGAATTACCATTAAGTCTATTACTTTTTTGCTTTCGCCCACTCATTGTTGGGCAAATAAAATTGTTGTTCGACGTACAGTTCGTCAAACAATTTAGTCGTGGTGGACAGCTTTAGAAGAAAATTATAAAACATAGTGATTGTTCTGAAAGCTTTAAGGCACATGTTTTACGCTAAAGCAAAAGTTCTTAATAAAGCAGTATAGGGCTTGAAGCGGAATTATTAGTCAAATGACGTTAGGTGTCTCTCGCTCCTGAATTCAACCCTAAAGCAAATAATCCAATAACGGCCGAAACCGGTAAAACAATATTGCACTTTCATCATTGTAATTATACCCGTTACTCGTAAAGAAAAAGCTATAAATGTATGTTACATTCAAAGGGAAATTATTAATATCCTATAGCGGTTTTATTTGGCGACAGAACTATAGGTGGTGGCTTGGGCAAGGCGAAAGAAATTAAAGATGAGGTATGTGGCGGCATTTCAGGACCAAGCTGAGGAAGGGTTGCAATGGGATTCGATTGCATATGCAGAAGAGTATTATGCTTCTGGTGGCAGTTTCTTCAGCTGCCAGATCTGCATTGCCGTAAGCTGTGTCCCTTCCGTTCCCTTTAAACAAAGATGCGTCCTTTTTGCTTCGTTGTAGCGCTGAATTGGAGTCAATCCTAAAAATTGTGGGCATTTCGTTGGCAATGTCGAAGACGAAGCAATAAGTGTGGTGCGATGACTTCTAGTAGCTTCATTTCCCCCCTGTTTGCTAGATGTATGGTCTACCATAGTGCATTCCAAGTTATCCCTCCTGCGGAACCAAAGATCCAAAAATGTGGAAAATTTTTGCCGATTCGGCAGCTTCTTTGCAGGGAACTCCTCCTCCCAACTCTCCTGGTTCTGATGGTCAAGCTTCGAAGTGATGAGATGGATCAAAACACCGTCAAGAATTTCCTGCGTAGTTGCCATAGTATTGAGGGCGCGCAAGTGCGAATTTGCGCTGTCCCCTAATTGCCGAATACTACTTGATGAAAGGATCACACCTTGAATAATGGACGAACTTATGCTTGAAAATGTAACAATTTATTATCAATGCGTAAAATCAATAGTTCTAAAGCCCAGTTATAATTCTCCTCAGTGGGCTCCAGGGATAGAATTGTGTCCAACGCTGCACCATCCAAGCAGGAACGAAGTTGCTGAAATTGTTTCCACATTTGACAAATTTTTGTTACCGTGTTGAACATAGCGTAGAAGTTCGGCCAATCGATGTATGCTTCTCCAAATCGCGGAAGATAAATTTCTTGCAGTCTGGTAGGCCGAGAATTGCGTTTGAAGGCGGCACTGATGCCATGCAATTCGGTTGAATTTGCCATGGACTTTCTTTTTTCGCTGTTACGCGGTCGTAAATCTTATGCGCGCGTCGGATTCTATCTCCGCGATTACTAGCGGAGTCACTTAGGAGTGTATTTGCCGCGCCACGGAGCTTGACTTTGCCCGGAAAAAAGTCTTCGTTATGTGGGACTCGTGGGACTTATACCCGTTACTCGTAGAGTAAAAGGGTATACTAGATTCATTGAAAAGTATGTAACAGATAGAAGACAGCGTTTCCGACCCTATAAAGTATATATATTCTTGATCTGGATCAATAGCGAAGTCGATTGAGCCATGTCCGTCCGTCCGTATGAACGCTAAGATCTCAGGAACTCTGAGAGATACAAAGTTTATATTAAGCATGAAGATTCTTGAGATTCCGGGACAGCGCAAGTTTATTTCCGCATCCTGCCACGCCCACTCTAACGCCCACAAATCACGAAAAATTAAAAATGCTGAAATCTCGCGAACTATTAGAGCTAGAAAGTTTAAATTCAGTATGTATAAACTTTGGATGCCAGCGCATCTTTTACTGGTACTAATATCTGGCCACACCCACCATTACGCCCACCAAGCCTTTTAAGAAAACCTGATATCTCGGTAACTATAAGAGATGGAAAGTTCGAAGTAAGCATTTAAGTTTTTATGATGCCCCAAATGCGAATTGTTTTTATTTCATATAGCCACGCCCACCCTAGCGCCCACAATACCCGAAAAACCGAAAATGCAAAAATCTAAAGAACTAAAAGAGCTAGAAAGTTAGGCTTAGGAATGTGTATTGGAGATATGCCACTGCAACTTCCCATGAGTTTTCATTCGGCCACGCCCACCCTAACACCTAGAAACCGCGGAAAACTGTGGCGTCCATAATACTGTAGTGTATGTTTTCGTTTGACCTTGTATAACATATTTCTGTTAATATCTATCTTGACACTTTTAATTCTTACATTCGATTTCCGAACTTCCGATCTCTATCCCAGTCCTAAATGGACTGCCTCCTTAATTTTAAAATCCTCTCCAACGAACCTCGGTCAGAAGCTTTTCTTTGAGCTTCAAGAATTTTTCATTTTGTTTAGAATATAAGCTTAGGGTTAAATCATGGCATCCTATTGTGAAATTCAAATCTGACCAATGCAATTTGTTTGGGATTGCAACGCAATACTTTGAACTTGGAACTAAATTGATTGGGCTTCGAGCGGAAGCTTATGATTACTTTAAGTTTGGCTTGCTTATCTTGGCAGAAAAAGTAAGAGCGTATATGTAAATAATATCCACTTAACTGTAACTGAAACGAGCTTGCACGCTCGTCTCTTATATGAAACTTTGTACTTAGCAGCGAAATCAGTTCAATACAGATCTTCGGTAAACACAGAACAAAATTTACGATGGGATCACGAGGGATCCGTCGACAGCAGAACCTCTGCAGATTGGACATCAATTGGATGCACATAATCTGCTAATATATTAATCTATCCCACAAGATGACAATACCGCCAGTAGAGGAGCAGCTGGTGTGTCTCAGGCGCAAGCGCGCCGTGCTAAAACAGAATTTTAAGAGCAGCAAAGAACGAGCCTTGACTGCTACTGTCATCGATGCCATCACGGCGGAGAGCAGATTGCAAATGTTAGAGTCCCACTATAGGCAATTGGCTTAAATTCAGCTGCAAATCGAGGAGTTGCATCCAACGGAGAATTCTAGATCCGAACATGAAGAAGATTATATGGCTAGCAACGCGACTCTGATGAAAAGGATAGCTTCGAATAGCGTCACAAATTTCACGTTCTTAGGTAGCAAAAACCACAGCCGGCTCCCTGCTTGTTTGACGGGGAATATAGTAATTATCAACGCTTTATTTCTGCATTCAAGCATATGTTCGACGAAGATGCTAGCATTACAGAAGTAGGCAAATTTACATATCTACTTAGTTGCTTATCTGCTCCATCGTTAAGCGTTGGGTCAGCCTTTCAAGATGCCAACTACCAAAAGGCTCTAAATCAGTTACAAGAGCGTTACGATAAGGAAGTATTAATTCTTATTGAGCGTGTCACCAGTTTATTTGGCATTTCTCACATGAAGAAGGCCGACCCGTGCTCGCTTCGGCAAATTTTAGATACCGTTTCAGCACTTCTTGGCTCGCTTCTTTCTCTTGGCACTGAGAAAGACATTCTTAGTGCAATAATCATTTATCTCGTCCTGCAGAAAGTCGATTCTGAGAAAGACATTCTTAGTGCAATAGTGCAATAATCATTTATCTCGTTCTGCAGAAAGTCGATTCTGATTCTAAACAAGCATATGACAGAGCCCAGGTGTATGAAAATCTTCCAAAGTGGGAAGGTTTTTATAATATTTTAAACAGACATTGTCAATTTTTAGAGTGCCATCTAAAATCCCCAATTGAAGGTATACTGTATAAGAAACGTTTTGAAAAACACAGTTATTCTCGAAAGGCATTTATAGCTGCCAATCATAGTTGTTTTAAATTCAATTCAACTGATCATAGCCTAGGATCATATCCATTATTTATTTCACTCTCATTCGAAAAGCGTCATAGCTGGGCAAAGAAAGCTACGTTATGCTCAAATTGTTTACATAAGGGTCACATTGCAGCAGATTTTCCTTCGAAATTTCGTTGTAGGACATGGCCCGGATTGCATCATCCCTCTTTACATCGCTTAGCCGATCCCAAGACAGTGATTGAGAAAGGTGAAGAACAAGACGATTCACAAGACTTACACGCAACCAAAAACGCTCGCTTATCCCAACAGCGCTCATCCAAATTAAGGACAAATATGGCGTGTTCATTCTGCTAGAGCTCTACAAGACTCAAGGTCAGAAATCAGTTTTATGACAGAAACTCTAGCGAAGACCCTTCAGATACCATTTAAGCGAAAGAAGTTTGAAGAAGTTTTAAGCATGTAGTTTTCTTTAGAGGCAACAATTTGGCCTCGGTTATCAATTGATGAAGGGACGCTGCAATTTTCAATCACGAAATCTATAGCTCAGCAGCAGCCAGAGCGCTGCATAGATACATCGCAATGGTCGATCCCTGAGGACATCGATTTGGCCGACCCACAATTTTTTAATCATCACAAGATTGATATTTTGATCAGTACGCAGGAGTTTTTTAATTTGCTGACTTGTCAAAAGTTATCGTTAGGACCGGCTTTGTCTTTGTCTTCTCAACACATCGCTCGGCTGGATTGTTGGAAGGAAATTCGAAGACGGCTTACAAACAGGCGCAAAGGCGCACGCATTTTCTTGCAATGTTTTTAAGACCCAGGATCTTAAGGATGCCCTAGCACTGTTTTGGAAAATCGAATCATTTCAGGAGACTAGCAAAAATAGGCTTACGCTTGAAGAAGAAGAGTGCATTCAACATTTCTTTAAGCACGCTGTTATTCTTGACTCCGGTCGAATTCAAGCCCGTTTGCCATTTGCACAATCCCCTACTGGTCTCGGAAGTTCGTTGGAAAATGCCAGACGGCGTTTCTTTCAGCTTGAACGGCGATTAGGACGCCTACCTGAACAAAAGAAAATGTACACCGAGTTCATGCAAGAATACATGGAACTTGGCCACATGGAACTCGCTTCTGATTTTAATATTAACCAACCTCATTATGTCATACCGCATAATGCAGTGTTGCGGCCACAAAGCTCAAAGCTTCGATGCCTCCACAAAACCGACATCGAATTTGTCTCTGAACGACATCCTAATGGTTGGAGCCACGATCCAAAAAAATCTAATTCTAACTCTGCTGGCATTCAGACTACACAAATTCGTTTTCACTAGCCGACATAACTAAAATTTATCGGCAATTCATGATTAATTCTAAAGACCGTAATTTCCAGTTCATTTTTTGAAGAGATTCGGTTAATTATTTTTATTTTTAGCGATTCAAAGTCTTAACTTCATCGCCAAGAGATACGAAAACGAATTCCCAATTGGAAATCATACTTTACAGAATGATATGTACGTGGATGACCTTCTCACATGAGCCGACAGCATAGCGGACTTGCAAGTAAAAATGCTTCAGACCAAGAAAATTCTTCAACGAGCAGGTTTGGAGTTGTCAAAATGGAACTTTAGCAGTGAGAGTAATTTTTTAGGAGAATACCAATTTAAGGTGGATGTTAAAGAAGTGACAAAGGCCTTGGGAATGTCATGGAAACCGCAAACGGTATATTTTGTTTCCGTTTTGATCTGTCGAAATCCGAATCTACCTCCAAGAGGCAAGTTTTTTCTGTCATTGCAAGTTTGTACGACATCCTTGGACTCCTAAGTCCAAACATTATCAGGTACAAAATTTTTGTACAAGAACTTTGGAGAAATAGTCTTGAGTGAGATGAGTCGCTTCCTGATGCGCTGCAAGAAAGATGGCAACAAATCGAGCCTGATTTACACATTTAAAAACCAAATTGAAATTCCAAGGTTCGTCAATTCCTCGTTTTTAGTATGGAACACGGGTTCGCAGACGCCTCAGAATATTCATACGGGTGCTGTATTTATCTCCGATCATCTCCAGGAAAGCAAACTATTTCGCGTTTAGTAGTTGCAAAATCAAAGGTAGCGGCTGTTCAGACTATCTGTCTACCAAGACTTGAGTTGTGCGCTGCCTTGCTTCTTTGCGAAACATGAGATTAAATCAAACATAAGTTTGGCAACATATCCAAGAAGGTTACCTTTTGGTCAGACTCGACAATTGTCTTACACTGGATTACAATGCACACATCCCAGCTTAAGTGTTTCGGGTGTCAACTATTCAAATAAAGTCCGCGAATATCGTTTCGCGAGAATGTGCCGCAGCCAATCTACAAAACACAATTCAACGGAACAACATTTCTTCTCTTCAACGAATGCACTTGGCAGCATCGAGAGAACTATAATTGAAAGGCTCTTCAGCAAAATCTCTTCATATACTCGAATTGTCCGGATCGTAGCTTTCATATTTCGAGTTTTCAACGGCGTTTCTCCCAGCAAAGAGCTTCGTGCCTCACAGCCAAACGAACTTGATGCAAATGAAATTCAGAAGGCATTTATCTACATCGTTTCCACAATTCAAAGCCAAAGTTTCGAAACGGATTTAATTGACATAGAAAAGGGAAATCGTCTTAGTTCCAAACTTAGAAAATTGACTCCGTTCGTAGCTGAATCTGATATTGGCAATCAATTTATACAAGTAATTCGAGTCGGCGGCCCAATCGCCCCAATCCCTGTCGAGGCGAGATTCCCATTGCTTCTTCCTAGCGATCACTTGTTCACCTATAAGTACGTTAAACATCTTCACAAAGTCTATATGCATGCAGGCCCCAAAGCGCTAATTGTATTACTAAGACTTCAAATATGGATCGCAAATGCTCGTCGCATCACCACCAAGGTTGTCAAAAATGGTGTTCATTGTTGCCATTACAAGCCCAAGCTAATGCAACAAATTATGGGATCCCTGCCAGAGGAAAGGTTGACCTTAACCAAGCCGTTTGCCATCTTAGGAGTAGATCTATGTGGACCATTTTCTACCTCCTATCCGATTTGTGAAGAAGGCTCCATATAAAAATAATATGGTCGTATTCATCTGCTTTGCGACCAAAGCAGTTCACCTTGAACTTGTATCAGACCTCTCCACTAATACCTTTGTTTTATGTTTAAAGCTCTTCGTTAGACGCAGATGACTTCCAGAGAGCAACTAATTTTGTCGGTGCTTATTCCCAACTCGACGAATTCAGGAGGCAGCTCTTCAGTCAGCAGGCGCTGCAAGACCTACAAACATTTACCCCTTTAACAGGCGTCTCGTTTCATACGAGGAGCTGCAAACTGTTGCCATTAAGGTAGAAGCAGTTCTTAATTCGAGACCGATAGCGCCGATATCCGAGAATCCGAATGACGGAGAGGCATCGCATTTTTTGTCAGGTTCGTCTCTAAAGGCGCTTCCGGAACCATGTCCGGTGGATCGAAATCCCAACAGTCTGACTCGCAGGCAGCGCGTCACATACCTCAAGCAGCAGATTTGGGAGCTCTGGCGACGGGACTACCTTCACACGTTGCAACTTCGAAGCAAATGGTTGACGCCTCAAGCCAACATCACGCCTGGACAGCTAGTGATTATGCAAGATGACAACACTCCACCTCAGCAGTGGCCTCTCTGTCGAATCTTAAACACTTGTTCTGGAGCTGACGGAAAAGTCAGATTTGTCGACATAAAGATGATGAAAGTAGTTACTCGCCGATCCATCTGCAAAATTGCGCCGCTCTCAGTTTAAGCAATCTGTTGCAAGGGGGAGGATGTTGGAGCACGAAATTTAATTTATATTGTTTATGAATCCTAAATTCATAACCCGAATTGTATATGTAAACAAGATCCACTTAACTGTGACTAAAACGAGCCTGCACGCTCGTTTCTTATATGAAACTTTGTACTCAGTAGCGAAATTAGTTCAATACAGATATTCGGTATACACAGAATAACATTCTGTTTGATTGCACTTTTTGGACTCTAGTCTGCACATGGGCAGATACACATCAATGGATACCCACACTCGCATAACTAGCGAATTTTGGACCTTCACAAGGGCAGGTTGCTTTCACTATCGGGTTGCACCAAAACCATACAAATATAAAAGAAATTGATATTTTGGTATTATTAATTTTTATAAATGGATTGATAATGTTTTTATTGTCAAAGCTTAGCTCCGAATTATTTGAAGCAATATACTCGAAATTGTCATAATTTATGAATTTATGTTGAGCTATGTATATAGTTCAAAATTTTGTTTTCGCTGTTAATGTAGGTGTTGTTATTTATAATTTTGTTAAAGATTTCTTTCTTAGAATAATTCATTAGGTAATATTTGTTTTTGCAATTGGCAACTTCATTATTTATTAATAATTTTCCATCGGATTGTGCAATAGCCCTTGTTTTGTAAAGGTTACATTTACCGTTAATCATGGGGTATTTTATGTAAAATACAACTAAATCAATATTTATTCAAATTTTAAAAGTTGATATTTTTATAAGGTCAGATAATACTACAGATTGTTTTTCATGATTTTAAATTTCTTTAATTTCATTCTCGTTTAAAATTTGTATATTAAAATTTTTTGCTTTAGTTAAGATAATGGTATCTAATAAATTTTGTAAGTCGAATGTGAGTAATCGCAAACGATGTTTTCGTAAAATTGTTTTCTCGTTGAAAACTACATTTTTTAAATTTTCAGTAAGATATTTTACTTCATTAAATAATTTTGCTTGTTGCTTGTTGTTGTTTTCAATTAAGCTGTGTATTTTGTTCTGAACCGTTACGAAATCCTCATAATCAGGAGTACCTGCTATCCATTTCCATAAAGGTCCTATTACATTAATTCCTTTTTTTTTTGGTAAGTTTCAAGTCCATTGAAATTTCCCATTCAATGTCTGTTTTTGATGTTTTGTTCAAAGATCTCGTTTCCGTGTTAATTATTTCTTCATAAAAACATAAATTAGTTATGTGAAATAAATCTACGTATGATTTGTACGTCAATACGTCTTTATTGTCCTTAAATTATAAGTATTCGTGACTTGTATAGTCAATTATTTCAGAACTTTTTAAAAGTATTAGGCTGAGTATAAGTATTGAAAAAAACATTTTTTCTGAAAAAAAGAATAAAAAATTGTTGTTTATATTAGAATTTAATATTATCTTTATGATTATTATTTTGTTAAGAAAATTTTTTGTTTCGTTCCCCATATTTCTTTTCGTAAATAACTTGTCCCACATGATAATGTTTCTCTTTTCTATTCTCATTATGTGTTTCTAACATTCTTGCTTGTGAATTTTTCAAAATAATGGGAATATTTTATATTTTATTATAAAGGATATCAAATGGTTTTTCGTTTGTTGTGGAATGAATACTCTGATTATTTTTTATGCAGCGAGCTATTTCTGTGAATGTCGAGTGTGCCCTTTCAACTTGTCCGTTTGAATTATTATGTGTTGGGTCTGCGTAATGCAAAGTAATTCCACACCTTTGGGCAAATGATTTAAATTGGGCCGAGGTAAAACTAGATTCGTTATCGAGGAAATTGTTCCAGTAGTTCCATTAGCTTAATTTTAATTTTTAACTTATTTTGAATTTCGTTTACAACAAGGTATTTTGAATACAAGTAATAAATATAAATTTATATGTAAATGTATATGTAAATTTTCTCCTTCTTTAGTTGGAATAGGGGCTTTCCCGATTGGATTTTTTATTGGTTGATTCTTATATTTATTTTCATTACAAATCATACAATTTTTGATATATTCTTTCAATTTTTTAAATAAGTTTGGCCAATAATATAACCTATTGATTTGTTTATAATTTGTATCTACCCCCCTATGAGCTCAACTGTGTGTTCCTTCCATTATTATGGCTTTATCTTCATTGTTTTCTATGTCTTGAAGAAAGATTCTCTTAAAAAAAATTGGTTAGTGAAATTTTTTTAAGGGTAATTGAATGTGACATAAGTACTCTAATGTACAAAGAATTCCTACCATATTATTTGGTGGAATATACTCTTTTAATATAATTATTAAATTTTCTGGTGTGTCATTTTCAATTATGTGTAGTGTCCTGCCAAAAACTTCCAGTGACTCATGTATTGTTAACCTCCCCCTTGTTAATAACAGTTGTTGTTTAAACTGATTTAACAGTTTACGTGTCTCTTGTATCATATTTGCAAAACTACTGTTAGCAGAATTTTGTGCGTTTCGATCTGAGTCTGACTTTTCTGTTTGTTCTACATCACTGCTTGTAATGTTATTTGTTTGTATTCGAGATAATGTATCGGCTACAACACTTGTTGTACCGGGCTTATATAATATATTATTTTTGGAATACAATTTTCAATGAGAGAATACCAGCTTTTCTTTTCTACGTTGGGATTTTTACCTGATATCGTGAAAGACCAAGATTGATGGTCCGTTTGAATTTTTATACCAAATATTCCGTACAAATAGTGTCTTAAATTTTTTAGGGCCCATACTATGGCTAACAGTTCCTTTTTGTTTGTGGCAAAAAGTTGCTCGGTTTTATTAGGTGTTTTTGAAATGAAAGTAATTGGTATATAATTCTGTGATAATACCGCCCCGATAACTACATCTGATGCGTCTGTTGTCAATTTTTTACTATAATCTGATTGAACTAGTTCAACTTGTGCTATTCGGATTCTGTTTTAATTCGTTAAAAGCTTGTATAGCTGAATCGTCCAACTGTATTAAAACTTTTGTAGATATTCTTTGAGAATCATTTCCATTTTCCCCTTCTAAATATTTTGTAAGAGATTTTGCAATTTTTGCATAATTACGGTAATAGCCAGTTAGGCCTAGAAAACTTCGAAGTTCTCTAATATTTTGTGGTAACGGATATTTTGAAATTGTGGAAATTTTTTCAGGATCCGTTTTCATTAAAAGAAACAATGTAAGGAAGGAGGTTTCTAATTTAAAGAATTTAGATTTTTCGAGAGAAATTTTATATAATATATGCTCTTTGTAAAAAGCCTATTATTTGAGTTAAATCTGAGAAATATTGAATTTGTTTACCCGAAAGACATGCGTAAAAATTAAATTTTCCGTTGTTTAATAGAAAAAGATGTTTTTCAACATCTGAGTCTTTGATTAGAATTTGATGGAATCATGATTCCAAATCAATTGTTGAAAAAAATTTGCCTTTCCTAAGTTGGCTAATATGACTGATGGGTCTTGCATCGGGTTTCTATCTGGTATTGTGTTCTCATTTTTTGTAGTTTATTACGAGTCTGTGTTTAGGGCAAGCGTCTTCGTTTTGACCCTTTCTGGACTTCTACTCGGCCTTATAATATATTCATTTAACATTCTATTGATTTTATTGAAACTATCATAGCATTGTGATCTCTAGCGTATAATTTGTATCGATAGTAATCTCTGCAGTCACCAGGAGTATCGAATAAAGCCGGACTTCTTTTTCTCTCAAACGGGAATAACTTTACAATAGGTTATGAGCCCAGGGCACACATACATACATGTATAGGCCACGCGGTTTTTGAGGAAAAGAAATTTTAATAGAAATAGAAGCGGCGTTTGCATTACGAGTGCAAGCAGTGAGTTGGAATTGGAATCGGATCGCTACAAAGAAAGCTTCAGCATGAGTGCGCTTTACCAAATAGACAAATTGGAGGAAAAGAATTATGATTCTTGGCATACACAGATGCGCAGCGTACTGGTACACGCGGAGCTGTGGGACGTCGCGTCAGGCGAGTTAAAACTGGAAGATACCGGTGAAAACTCAAATTGGCCCAGCCGTGACAGTAAGGCTCTGGCCATGATCACCCTCAGCGTTAAAACTTCGCAGCTGAGCTACATAAAAACGTGTACGACATCGTTTGAGGCCTGGACAAAACTGAGGGAGGTGCATCAACCAAGTGGGCCAGTAAGAAAGGTATCGCTCTACAAAACGTTGCTGAGTCTAAAAATAGAGGATAGCCAAAATGTTTCCAGTCACCTGAATGCGTTCAGCGAGGTTTTGGATCAGTTAGAGAGGGAATTGAGATAAGTGATGAGCTTCGAGCTATAATCCTACTATCGAGTCTTCAAAACGAGTACTAAAATTTTGTGGTAGCCATCGAGACGCGCACACATTGCCAGAATTCGAGGTACTGCAAATCAAGATCAAGGAAGAGGGAGAGAGACGATCTCAGTCTGCATGCACAGGCTTTTGTTGCAAACACTACAAAGCCATTTACCAAAAAGAGTTGGAAGAATGTCATTTGCTATAACTGTGGCAAGCGAGGGTATGTCAATGCCGAATGTCGATCGGATGGATCCGAGAAGAAGAAGCAGGCTCCAACTATTCAAAAAACAGTGCAGCTTATTGGGAGCTCTGGATGCGGATAGCTTTGGCCGCACAAAGTGGTGCTTGGATAGCGGAGCTACAAGTCATATGGGCTGTAACGAGAGTTTTTTTTACAACCCTGGAGACGATTGCATTAGCTGGAGACGGATTTCTGAAGGCGGAAGGAAAAGGAGTGTTCAAGATAAAGACGGATCGATACACCCTTGTACTAAACGATGTACAATTTGTTCCTACGATGAAGGGAAACTTCATGTCCGTAAGTCAAACCGTTTCTAAAGGCAATTTGGTGCATTATAACGAAAGGCATGCAAAGATCATCCAAAACGGTGAGTGTATATTCCAGATAAAGAAAACTGGAAATTTATATACATTCGAGGGAAAGTCCAAACAGTGCTATGCGGCTGCCAGTGCCGATGGTAATTTATGGCACATGCGATATGGTCACATTAATTAACGCAGTCTGGCTGATATCATGAAGAAGGGCATGGTTCGTTGAATGGAAGCTTGTCATTTACCGCGAAATGCATCCTGTAGGACTTGCATGTTGAGCAAAATATATGTTCAGCCATTTCCACATAAAACTGAAAGCTGAGCCAATGAAATATTAGAACTCATTCATGCAGACGTATGCGACCCTTTTAGTACAAGATCCCTGGGTGGAAATCGATATTTTCTTAAGTTTATCGATGACAAGTCACGTCGCATATTTGTTTACTTTCTGAAAGGCAAAGACGAGGTATTCTCTAAGTTCGTAGAGTTTAAGGAACTCGTGGAGAGGCAAACAGGAAAGCTTCTGAAGTGCATATGAAGCGACAACGGAAAGAAATTTGTTAATGCAACCTTTGACAAGTTTCTCAAAGCGAATGGGATCAGGCGGCAACTGACAATACCGTACAGCCCACAACAAAACGGAGTAGCAGAGAGGGCTAACCGTATGTTAGTGGAGATGGCCCGATGCTTGGTGGCGCAATCTGGCCTGGCGGAATCCTAATGGGAAGAGGCTATAGAGCTAACAGATCGCCTACGAACGCGCTGAGAGATATGACGCCGATAGAAGCATGGAATGGTAAAAAACCATATTAAAGTTTTCGGTTCCTTCGCGGTTGCGCTTGATAAGGGTCATAACCGAAGCAAGTTCCAGGAAAAGGGAAAAGAATACCGAATGGTCGGTTATTCTCGAACAGCCAAAGGCTATACGACCCAAGCACAGGACCAGTCATCGAAAAGAGGGACGTACTTTTCGACGAGCGAGCTGATAACCTGGCGAAAGATGCTGGATTTGTATCGTTTGATCTACCACAAGCCATTGTGAGTTCAGACGGGCAATTGGAGGATGAGAGGGACAACTGCAGCAACAATGTAAGCTCAGATGGCAAAGTCAACCCCAGTTTGCAGGAATACGCCAGTACAAATGACGAAAGCTCCTACGAAAAAGGCGAGGTCGGCATAAAAAATGGTCGCAGCAGCGACGAGTTCATTAGCGCAGAGGAGGTCGATAGCGCAGAAGATGAGGACACCGGAAGGGATGAGCACAACGCACAGGATGGAAAACGAGTGGGTCCTGGCAGACCTAAGCTAATTCGCACGGGCAAACCTGGACGCCCGCGAAAGCAGTACAATGTCCTAGGAGCGGCAATTGGCAACAATGTATTCATTCCGGTAAGCTACGAAGAAGCAATTAGATGTTCTGATTCGGAATTATGGTTGGAGGCGATGAATCGAGAGTACGAAGCTCTAATGAACAACCAGACATGGCAGATAGTAGATCTCCCTAAGACAGAACGCGCTATAGGCTGCAAATTTATTTTTACTGTGAAGAGGGATGCCATTGGGAAAGTGCACATGTATAAAGCACGCCTAGTAGCCAAAGGCTGTTCACAGCAGTATGGAATTAATTATGCTGAGACTTTTTCACCTGTTTGTCGGATGGAAAATATTCGTTTCATACTTGCCCTGGCTGCACAGTTAAAATTACATTTGCACCAGATGGATCTCTGTACGGCTTATCTAAATAGCGATTTAACAGACACCGTGTACATGAAACAACCAAGCGGATTTCTTGCCAAAGATCACGCGGACGGCGTGCTGTTGCTAAAGAAGGCAATTTACGGTCTTAAGCAGTCTGGCAGAGAGTGGAACTGTAAATTGGATGGAGTTCTGCGAAGTATTGGTTTTAGTCCATGTACAAGCGAGCCATGTCTATACATGAATACAGAGCAGCTGCAACTCCACTGGATGCAGGATTCCAAATAACATGCGAGAAAAAGGGATGCGAACTAGTCAACGAGCTAGGGTATAAAGCGGTCATAGGCGAACTCATGTGGCTGGCGCTATCATCAAGACCAGATGGTTTACATTCTGTTTCTAAGTTGACGCAGCGCAACAAGGACTCCCACAGTCAGCACTGGACTGGAGTAAAACATGCCCTGAGGAATTTGGCATCGGCAAAGGACCTAAAATTGCAATACAAGAATTGCAATGAGGCTTTGACTGGTTACGTGGACGCTGACTGGGGGAGGCGACAAAACAGATAGAAAATCATACACTGGATATCTATTCTATCTGGCAGGAGGGCCGATTTCGTGGAAATCAGAAAAGCATCGCAGCGTAGCTCTCAGCAGTACGGAAGCAGAATACATGGTGTTATCATCCGCATGCAAGGGAGGCGATTTTATTGAGAAGACTTATATTGGAAATCGGTTGCGGAGAACCTGGAACATCGACCATAATTAATACTGACAATTTAAGCGCGCAGCAGTTGGCAAAGAATCCTGTACATCATTCAAGATCGAAGCACATAGACATCAGGTATCACTTCGTAAGAGATGTTGTTGAGGAAGGGCAGATTGTTTTGAAGGTATTTTTCAACTAAAGAGATGATTGCATACATATCAACGAAAAACCTTCAAAAACAAAAGCATTGTGAGCTTACCAAAGAAATATTAAATGGGAGATTACATTGAGGAAGGGTATTGAAACTATCAGAGCATTGTAATCTCTAGCGTATAATTTGTATCGATAGTAATCTCTGCAGTCACCAGAAGTATCAAATAAAGTGAATTCTTTTTGTATCTACTCAACCAAGCCGGACGACTTTTTCTCTCAAACGGGAATAACTCAACAATAGATTTCACTATTAACGAAATATGAAACCTGTCGGTGCTTGTATTTATTTCGCCCCGAAAATCAGTTTTAAAAACAATTTGTAGGTTTATTTTTGAGTGTTCCTCTTCAATTATGTCAATTATTCTTTTCTGCAAATCTTCTACTTGCTTTTAATTTAATATTTTAATGTTATTCATTTTAGTTCTTTTGGAATCCTTTGATCCCAAATTTGTTACTTTTTTGATGGTGTTGATGGTTTTGTGTTCCCAAACGTTTTAACTTTTTGTTGACGGAAAATTCTTCGTCGGCGTGTTGAGTATTTTTTAGACGGATGGTTCGACGACAGTGCTGGTGATGATGGTTTTGTGTTCCCAAACGTTTAAACTTTTTGTTGACGAAAAATTCTTTGTCGGCGTGTTCAGGATTTTTAGATCCGAAACTATTTGGTTTTTTGTTTTTAGATCCCAAACTATTTGATTTTTTGTTGACGGATAATTCTACGTCTGCTTGCTCAGGATTCTGTGAGCCCAAGCTAAATAAACTTTTTTCCATCAATTGTGATTATGTTTTAATTCCACTTTGCTCTTTAAAGTATTTTTGTAGGATGTTGCTCCTGTGTCAATCAATACTTTTAATTCTACTCCGGATTCTGATCTAAAAAATGATCCTCTTCTATATTATTTACTTTCATAGTTTTTTGAGCAGGCTGATTAATTGAACCAGTTAGTTCCCGCTTTAACGGTGGATGTGGTTCAGACGGTTTGTTCTGAGTGGCGCTTATATTTGTTTTTTGAGCTTGTTTTAATTGTAATTATTTCTTGGATAGGAATTATTATAATTTTGTCTGTTATTATTACCCCTATTAAAATTATTATTAGGAGGATTTTGATACTGGATTCATTCATCTATCTCCATGGGCTTAGGAGTAGATTATACCTTATTGTTATTGGACTTCCAATTATTACTTTGTCTTTTTGCGGAGATATTTAATTGTATCTCAAATAATTTGAATTATCGTTATTAGTGGTTTTTTAATTAATAGAATTATTATTTTGTTCTGGCCCATTACTATAGTTTGAGTTATAATTTCTATAACTCATTCCAACGAAATTATGAGCGAATTTTGCTCTCATTTTATTAGCATTAGGCAAGTCTATTGGGTTCATGGAATACAGAGTCGATGATATTAAGGCCAGTTACGAAAACTCTTAGTGCATTCTGTCGATGTCTATCATTAATTTTTGAAGTGATTTTCTTATTACGACCATATGTCATTATAGTTTTGTTAGTCAGCAATGTTAGCTTTCTGTACACTTGGTTAAGAATACTTAATTGCTTACTTTTTCGAATATACTGCTTCATAGCGTTTTTTTCTGCTTCCCCCTAACTCACATATTTTTCAAGTTCCCCTTAAACTGATTTTATGATTTCATAGGATTCTTTACATTTTATCGAATTGTCAACTTCTTCAATTTTATAATCTTCTACTTTGGTGACATTCGTTTGAAATTATGTTTTTAGTGTTTCTATTTCATTTTTTAAAGAATTCACCTCTGTTGAAACAATCTGTTTTATTAATTCTTTGGTCAGAAAAGTTTGCTTTTCTAATTCTTGATTCGCCATTTTACTTGTGCTTGGTTTATCGGTGATTAATAATTTATTAAATAGATTTGACAAATCTTCTAGATTTTTCAGGTTGTATAATATAATTTATCTTTCAAATTAAATTTTTACTTAAAATATAGTTGTTCTTATTTCTTACGATCTTTCAATTTTTATACCCGGTTCTCGTAGAGTAAAAGGGTATATTAGATTCGTTGAAAAGTATGTAACAGGTAGAAGGAAGTGTTTACGCCCTATAAAGTATATATATTCTTGATTAGGATCAATAGCGAAAACGATTGAGCCATGTCCGTCTGTCTGTTCGTCTCTGGGTATGAACGCTGAAATCTCAGGAACTATAAAAGATACAAAGTTCAAATTAAGCATGAAGATTCTTGAGGTCCCTACGCAACGAGAGTTTATTACATCCTGCCACGCCCACTCTAACGCCCACTAGAAAGTTTAAATTCAGTATGCATAATCTTTAGATGCCAGTGCATCTTATAGTACTATGAATTTATTCGTCCACCTTTAGTATACATATATTCCAGCATATTTATATGAATTATTGCATTAATTGATTTCCATTTAAATTTTTATATCACGAACACTTTCACAATGTTGGGTGATGTCGATTTGTTGTGGATGTTTTAATTTTCCACTAAAAATGGTTGGTGTTTTTATGCGGCGCCAGTTCCGTTTTTAAATTAACTTGTTATAATTAATATTTTTTAAGAACCCTTTCTTAAGCACCGCTACACGTTGGACGCCAATTAAGATTGTCACTGGTAATTTTGTTAAGAAAATTTATTTTTTATTTTATATAACTTGGTATTAAAAGTTTTATTTTATTTTCACTAATAAAAGACACTTTATTTCTTACATTCTAATTCCGAACGTCCGATCTCTTTCTCGATCCTAAATGGACTGCCTCCTTTTGTTTACAATATAAGCTTAGGGTGAAATCATGGCATCCTATTGTGAAATTCAAATATGCTGACCGATGCAATTCGCCATAGTTTGAACTTGGAACGCAATTGATTGGGCTTCGAGCGGAAGCTTATGTATACTTTAAGTTTGGCTCGCTTATCTAGGCAGAGAAACCAAAAGCGGACTCAAAAGCCAAAGGCATGGGCAAAGACAAAGGTAAAATGCAAAGGCATAGGCAAAGATCACTTAAATTGAATTTTTGAAATTGTTTATAAACCACAAAAGTGGCTCGGTTTCACGGGTTGGTTAACTTGCAGATCCTTGAGCTGCCTACGAGATGTAAGTTTACACACACACTTACGTTTACGCTCAATATATTTATACTTATGTTTCGGTTTGACCTTTTATTAATTTTTTTTAATAACTATTTACCAAAAAGTTTGAAATTGAAAAATTTTGGTTTTATGGCTTCACATATGTATTTATATGGAGCTTGTAATTTTAGTGGGTTCACGTTAACCTAGTTGTTCGCCTGTAAAATCAGTTTATTATACCCGTAAAAGTGTTTTCAGTATATACGTTAACCCGGCTACGGTCATTGATCTGAGACCAACACCGGATGCACATCTTAGCGGTGTTTACTTCAATTTTTTCTTCTTTCGAAAGTTAGTCGAGTTTCTACATCAATCGAATGTAAGGGAATACAACTAAAACTGTATAAAACGAATTCGGGTTGGACATTTTTAGTGCCCTGTAAATGTCGAAGAACATTTTACTGAAGATATAGAGGGAGGGAAAATTAACTGCGAATGATCTGCAACAACATTCATCACAACGATTCGCCCCCGCAGAAAAAACACTTCAAGATGTTGGGTTTTTAAATACATTTTGTATACACATGGTAATATTTAAGTAAGGCGATTGTTTTTATCTTTAAAATAAAATCAAAGCTCGAAAAACAAAAAATGACTTTTATCAAATTTAGTGACCAAATGTATAGAGGAAAAGTACTGACAGTAGTGACAATGAATTTATGTCATCGGATAGAACTAAATACACAGGCCTTTGAGCACAAATTCTAGAAATTAGAGGGTAGAATAGGGTCTATAAATCTTAACAATACCGAAGTAGTATCGATAATGAAATAAAGGGAGAAGCGCCTTTTAGACATTGTGAAGCCTATTTCGAAATTTCACAGGAGAATTATGTGTCTTGGCGGCTAACGCTGCATAAACTGTTTTCAAGGCTTTTATATAAAAGCACTGGACATTATCAATAGCGATAATCAAAAATAAAGTAAGGTCCAATGCTGGTTGTAGCCTCTTTTAACATGGTTTTGAGTTTTGACGCCATTGTAGCGTGCCCTGACTTTACATATGTCAAAAAACTCGGGTTATGTAATTCAACAAGAATTAGACACCATGAGGCACAGAGAGCTTTCACTTAATAGGTATTACGAATAGAAACTAAAGAAAATGTAGATAATAATGAATATTAAAATTATGCGAGAGTCGATGTATTAGTTATAGAGGATGAGGCTTCAGGCCTGAAATATTATCATTTTTTGGGGAAAAGTACCTACATTAATTTAGTAAAAACAAGAGGAAACGCTGTAGTCGAGTGCCGCGACTATAAGATACCCGTTACTGTTTTACAATTTTAAAATATTCACCTATTGTCAGAGAAAGCATCTTGAGTATCTGATAGTGGCGTCACAATCCATGTGAGGCTTTATAACACAAATTTCTTCATAAGTAGCAAAATAATGTTCCGATTAAAAAATCTTTGGTAAATCGATAGATATACACAAAAATAAGTTATACAATATCGAACCGAGGCATTCATAAACATATTATAGACGCCACAGTTATTCGATGTTTGTGGGCGTTAGAGTAAGCGTGGCGGGATAAAAACTCGTGATAAGTTGCAGTGGCATCACTAAAATACGTTTTCTTAAGCCTAACTTTCTAGCTCTTATAGGTTTCGAGATTTATGCATTTTTGGTTTTCCGGGTTTTGTGGGCGTTAGAGTGGGCGTGGCTTGATTGAAAAAACAATTCGTATAAGTAGTAATAAACCTACATGCTTAATCCGAATTTTCTATCACTTACAGTTACCGAGATATCAGTTTTTCTAGAAAATGCGAAAACCGTCTTTTTGAGCTTGGTGGGCGTATGGGTGGGTGTGGCCAGAAAACCACTATGAGATGCGCTGGCATCCCATGATTATACATATTGAATTTCAACCTTCTAACTCTAATAGTTCCTGTGATTTGAGAGATTTTAGTTTTTCGTGATGCTCAACTTCCTATCTCTTATAGTTCCTGAGATCTTAGCGTTCATACGGACAGACGGACAGACACACGTACATGGCTCAATCGTCGTCGCTATTTATACTGTTCAATAATGTGGGATATGGGTATGTTAAGGTATTAAGCAGCCTATTTAATTTAATTGGGGACACACTGTTCGGAATTCCACAACCTCGTAGCTTTTTCCATCAGCCAAAACGCCATATAGAACTGTCTCTTTTCATCAAAGAATGTCTATACCCATCACCCTCTTCCTAATAGAAATTGCGCCTTACGAATTTAAGGTTGAAGTCAGTCGATTGCGAATATTGAAGAGAGCAAGTGTCATCCATAGAGTGCGGAAGTCGTGAAGCTTAATACAAAACCTTTGTTTCTTTAATTTACCTTTATATATATCCGAAATAAACATTATCAACTTGTACTACCCTACAAATTATTGGGGGCTCGTCCGGGATTATAAAAAGAAAAAAAGAACAAAGAGAAAACTGTGCGTTAACACATCGAAAACTGTCGCGACGAAAAATGAAGTGAAGACTGAGAAAAAAAAAAAGTAAAAACTGAAAAGCGTTGGATGTAATTGTTAAACAAGAACAGATAAAGACGAGGAAAATCTAAAAGTTAAAAGATCGACTAACGTTGAAGTGTACACAGACTACAAAAGTGCGAATTTTGCAAAAAACTCTACTATGAGCGTACCAAAAACTAACTCGAAAAAAACTTGCAACGCAAAATCTGCCCAGTAGAGAAAAGAGAACGACGATATACAGCAGTGGACTGGCCACTTGCTATTTTTGCGACAACAAAAATTTCCCTGTGGCGAAAGAGGGAGCTGCAAGAGCTGCAAACGACGCAATCCGCCAAAAATTGCGAGACGAGCAAGAAGTAGCAACGAGACGAGCAATCAGTGCAGCGTGACGACATCGTAGAAGAGTACGAGCTGGAGTAGCAGAGTGGACTGGATTGGAAAAATTCAAGCAGACGTAGAAGACAGCAAAATCCAATTGGGTGTGGTGAGCGACTGAGGCGATTTCATATATTTAATCTGATTTAAATTTTTTTGATTACACGAATTGTTTAACGTCAATTAAATTCTTACCTTGTTGTATCAAAACATTTAAATATTGAATTGTACCACTGTTTGTAAAACGGCTTGAACGCATTACTATGGATGCTAGAACGATCCTCGCTATGACTGTGCCTCTACTAAGGGCAAAAGTTATCCGGAGTAGGTTTGAATACAACTGGTAGCTTTGCAGGATCGGTTGTTCGATCATTATGAATTAGATGTGGCTGACGATGAGGACGGCGAGGGTAGTTGCGAGTATTAGTAGTGCTTCCAATTACCAAGAGGCGGTTCAACCTAGTAGCTCGGAGATTTCATACTACGCGATTTTCATGGACAGTGTTTCATCATTTTCAGGCCCGAACAGGAAGACGTCAATCACTAGCATCTAATTCGATGACGTTGCAGTTACCGTGGGTTGGAGTAATTTGCCGAAATTTATTTATGCTAAGCAACTTCTGATTGGAGCAGCCAAGCTCACATTAAAAGTACAAGGTGAGTTAGGGGGTTGGATTGAGCTGAAAAACGCGTTGAAGGAAGAATTCGGAAAAAAACTATGTTCGGCAGAGATACACAAGAATTTGCGCAAAAGGTAAAACAACCAAAAGAGACATGCCTCGAGTATCTCTATAGTTTAATGGAGATCAGCAAACCGATAAATCTTGATGAGGAAATTCGAGTATCGTACTTCATAGATGGCATCAGCAAGGTCAACAAAATTGAGCGAATTCGCTGGGAACTTAAAGCCGAATTAAGCATTTACGAAAAGATGAACGTTGGGAAATACTAAAGACAATTTGAACAGGGAATCGACAGAATAAACCGACTCAGAGCAATTTTAAAAGGAAATAAGCCTAAGTGTAACAACGAAGGCCATATTGCTAAAATGGTAAAGGCGAAGTAATAGAGCTACCAGTGCAACAAGAAAAGGACACATATCTCTTGGAAAAATTATGATGAGAATAAAGAAACTATTCGTTAAGAAAGAGTTTGCAACATAATGGAAGTAAAAGCTATGAAGGGACTCATTTACAAAAGATGAGCTGAAGGAGGGACATTTAT
>NW_024573335.1:0-25203 GCF_018153835.1 Drosophila eugracilis | reverse complement strand
CGTGCAGCGGGAATCGTTCTCGAAGATCAAAAACAGAGTTGACTTAGCTCAGGAACTATAAGAGATACAAAGTTGAGATTAAGCATGAAGATTCTTGAGGTCCATAAGCAGCGCAAGGTTATTTTAGCATCCTGACACACTCACTGTACTGTTTCTCTTTCAAAGCAAACGGTCGCTTTTATGGCTTTTGCGTAATCTCTAGCTTTTTACAATCATTGTATTTATTCCCGAACGATGTTGCTCTGATAACGTTATCTACTTCAATATGAATGTAAGCATATAAACAAAATTTAAAAAATATGGAAAATTTATATGCAAGCCATACGGCAACACTATTAGATTAAAGTTGGTAGCTCTGATCAGCCATTAGGTAGTTGGCAGCTCAAGTCCTTAAAAGCTGAGGGAGTATGTGGCAGTGCTCTAAGAATAAAACTGGCAGCCCTTTTTAAAACAGTTAAATTTGAATTTTTTTTAAGGTTTATTTGTACAGTTTGTGTCATCTATTCACAACAAACGTGTATAACGATCCCTTAATTTTAGTTGATGACATATGCTTGGCAAAAGCTAACAAGGCACTGGTGCAAATGGTAAAGCCAGTTCTAATCCGACCAGCAAATGATCTGTACGATTGTGATGTGCAACGAGAAACAAACTTCGATTCTGTCGAAGTCAAGACATGCGTTGATATATATCTTCCGCAGTTGGTTCCAGAACAAAGCACTGCGTATGACATAATTATGAGTGCAATCACAGAACAATGCGGTGGACTGTTTTTCATAGATGCGCCCGGTGGTGCTGGTAAGCCTTTTCCTTTATTGCTCATGTTGCCAATCATACGATCCCAAATAATATAGCACTAGTCATCGACTATCTCTCTTCGAGTGCGGAAGTCGTTGTCTTCTTAATTGTCAGTGGTTTTTGCAATTTCGCTACTTCCCCTTTCGCTTATTTTTTCGCTTCCCTTCTTTCTATCGCGCACGTGTGTTTTTGCATATTTTTTCTCAAGTGCACAGCAATAATCTTTATTATGGCCCCTGGGCCACCCAATCTTGGGGATAACCACTTTGCCAGCCTTAGTGTTGGCCTCAAAGCAAAAAAAAACAACTATCAAAGGTTAACTCCCGTCTACAAATTCACGAAAATTGTTGACGGCAAACCCAAACCTTCTGGAAAAATATTAGTTACTTTTGACTCCTACAAAATACCAAGAAAGCTTGACGTCTCTTGGCACACCGTAAAGGTTAGGGAATATTTTCCTAATCCTATGAGGTGCAAGTCTTGTCAACTATTGGGACACACAATGAAACACTGCAAGAACACTGCAACTTGCGTTTCTTGTAACCTCTCCCCCTCATCTTCCAGTGCCCTGCACTCGCATTTTTGTGCAAACTGTAGCGCCGATATCCAGCCTCCTCTCCAAGATGCCCAAAATATCAATTCCAGAGAGAACTTCTCTGCATAAAAACAAGCAAGAAATGCAGCTTCCGTGAAGCCCGCAATATTTTACAACAAATAAACAATAACAACGCATCGACTACCTTCGCTTCTGTCGCCAGCGCAGCAAGCCCTACGTCCACAACCGACCGAACCCAAAATACGATACCTACGAAAACAACAACAAACACATTAACTCCGAAGCCCGATAGTGTAACCAACACGACCTCTCCCACGAACATGCCAATCTCATCTCTTTTAAATTCATACAAATCTTTTCTCTCCACTGCACCCGACACACAAGACCCAAGCTCTTTAATCAGCCCAATCGATCGCTCGCGGTCGAATATTATTAAAGCTCTTATTGAAGAAGCAAACAAAATCAAAGTACCAGAATCCCCAACTAACTCTAACGCCTTAAATATATCATCCAACTCAGATTCATCAATGGAAACATTGGATTCATAGTCCATTCTTTCTCATAGCATTTCCAATATCCAACAGAAATCTTATTGATTTATTTTAATATATGCCAATTAAAATATTACGGCTTTTGATTGTTACAAAACATTCGTAAACAACATTTGAAAAAACAAAGATATGTAATAATATTAATTTTACTGAACCTGGTTGTCGACATTACTCGATGAATATTCCAGTCAACTTCTGCGCAAAATCTTTTTTCACAGTTGCATATCTGCAAAAAAGACAACCCATACTTCGAATTTTGGCCAAATTAGTAACAGCCAAATATCTTCTACCGGTGGTTCGCGAGCAAAATGGAGCTTATGGATCTGGTGCAACGATTAGTTCTAGTGGAATTTTTAGCTTTTATAGCTATCGGGACCCGCATTCAACTAAAACGCTTGAAGTGTTTGAGAAAACTTATGACTGGCTACGATCCGAAAAAAATTTAATTGATCAACAATCTTTATTTGAAGCAAAGCTTGGAGTGCTGCAACAATTAGACTCGCCTATAGCACCTGGAAATATTGGCATTGATTATTTTCTATATGAAATATCTCCTGCGTATTCTGAGAAATATCGCTCTCAAATACTGTCTATAACTATTGATGACCTGCAAGACACTATTGAAAAATACTTTAAAAGACCGGCAAAGCATTATGGAAAATGCATTTTGGGCCCAGTCCATTCAAATTTGGACTTGGAAACTAGTGAAAAGTGAAAATTATTAATTGACTTGAATTATTTTTAATGAATATGTTCCCCTAATAATAAATATTATAGTTGAATCAATATTGCGTTTTATTACAATAAACATTAAACTCACATGTAGTCCGACGATTTTGTAGAACTCCTAGCTACAATATAACTATTTTCTATTACATATTACCTATTAGTTTATAAAATAAAGAAATTTCATTTTTAAAGCGTCTAATACTCGTGGAACTATTTTCAATTTCATCCTCCGTGTATGATTGTTAATTTCAATATGGATATGGTTTTCCGTTTGTTGAATATTATGGGCCAATATTATGATCAGTATCAAAAATAGAGTTGACTTAGCTCAGGAACTATAAGAGATACAAAGTTGAGATTAAGCATGAAGATTCTTGAGGTCCATAAGCAGCGCAAGTTTATTTCAGCATCCTGACACGCCCACTGTAACGTTTCTCTTTCAAAGCAAACGGTCGCTCTTTTGGCTTTTGCGTGTTATCGAGCGTTTTAAAAATTTTTTATTTATTCCCGAACACCATGTTTTTGCCCTGATAACGTTATACTTTATACAATGCAATAATAAATGTAGTTTACAAACTGGATTACATATCTCCGAGTAGACCAACCTACTGGTCTGCAGAACCCAGAAAACTACCTGACCTAATCCATTTTGGTGTGAACAAAAAAATTCCACGCAATCTGCCAGATTGCTCCCGGACCTCTCATCTGATCACCCTCCTGTAGTAGTAACGATTCTCCATAGCACTGAAATCTGGAACCACTCTCATAGGCTGACGTCGCACACAACGAATTGGCTTGAATATAAGAAGTATGTTAGTACCCACCTTGCCTTAGACCGTCAGTTTATCTTTGAGGAAGACGTGGCCAGCTGTACCATTGCTTTGGAATCATTTCTTGTTTGCTTTGCAAACATTTCAACACAAAAATGAAATAAAATATATGAAATCGTTAAATCCCTACCCAAGTAACCTGAAGATAGAACAGCTCGTTCGTCGTCCTTTTTAAAAACAACCAGCACCGCTATCCCCAGCACGGTTAAAATTTGTTCGTCGCTGTTGTGTGTATTTTTTTTCCCGTTTGTACTATGTTGATCTGTGATTAATGCCGATCCGTTTGCAATTTCACATTTTCTCCGTTAAATGGTGCAACATATTCCCCTTCCAATTAAAAATTTAATTCTTTATTGTTTTTTTATTATTATTATCTATGTATATTAAAATGAATGTAAGCATATAAGCAAAATTGAAAATATGGAAAGTTGGTATGCAAGCCATTCGGCAACCCTATTAGATTAAAGTAGGCAGCTCTGATCAGCCATTAGGTAGTTGGCAGCTCAAGTCCTTAAAAGCTGAGGGAGTATGTGGCAGTGCTCTAGGAATATAACTGGCAGCCCTTTTTTAAACAGTTAAATTTTAATTTTTTTAAAGGTTTAATTGTAAAGTTTGCGTCATCTATTCACAGCAAACGTGTATAACGATCCCTTAATTTTAGTTGATGACATATGCTTGGCAAAAGCTAACAAGGCACTGGTGCAACTGGTAAAGCCAGCTCTAATCCGACCAGCAAATGACCTGTACGATTGTGATGTGCAACGAGAAACAAACTTCGATTCTGTCGAACTCAGGACATCTGTTCAAATAAATCTTCCGCAGTTAGTTCCAGAACGAAGCACTGCATATGACAAAATTATGCGTGCAATCACAGAACAATGCGGTGGACTGTTTTTCATAGATGCGCCCGGTGGTACTGGCAAGACTTTTCTTATATTGCTCATTTTGGCAATCAGACGATCACATTTATATGGCATTGGCCAATGCATCATCTGAATTGCGCTAACTCTTTGATAGTGGACGAACAGCACATTCACCATTGAAGCTACGATTGAATTTACAAAACACAGGCTTCAATGTGAAACATTAACAAAAATTCTGGAATGGCAATGTTCTCAAAACGTTTCAAATTATTAAATGGGACGAATGTACAATGCCTCACAAGAAAGCATTGGACGGGCGTGATCGCACACTCCACGGATTTTTGGTGGAGCACTCATTTCATTCTTTAATTATTTTCGACAAACATTGCCGGTTTAACCACTTTCATCACCTGCTGATCAACTTAATGCATTTCTCGAATCTTCCATTTTATGGCTTCATTTACAAGAATTGACTTTAAACATGATGCATCGGCTGAAACATTGGCAAAGCAATTAATGAATATTGGAAATGGCCGAATGCAAATTGATGAATCTACGCAATCTATCACCAACAAACTTCTGTAAGATCACAGAAAGATTGTACGAAGTGGTGCTAAAAGTTTTTCCAAACATTGCACAGAATTGCAAAAATCATTAGTGGCTCAGTACGTTAATGGCGTTAATGTCAACACCATCAACATCACTACCCTGAATGGAATACCAGGCGAAATGACAACATATAAATCTATTGATACTGTGATGAATCAGGACGAAGTTGTCAACTATCTAAATGAATTCTCAATTTGACAGGCTGGCCACCGCGCGTTCTTACATTGAAAATTGGCGTACCCATCATTCTTCTACGAAATATAAATCCACTTTGACTCTGCAATGCTACCAGGCTCTTAGTCAGGAAACTGATGAACAATGTTATTGAAACAACAACATTGACTGGTAAATTTCGCAATGACTATCAACATATCACAAGGACAATCATTACAAGTGTGCGGACTGATATTCGCTTACGCACCTGACGGAAAAACAAGAAACATTGTATATTCCAAAGCACTTCAGATAATGTTGAATAGAAACCTAAACGAAAATTATTTTAATTCTTTTATTGGGCCCTGCATGGTACATAAGCCTTAGAAGACTTTGTCAAGCTTGAGAAGCGGAGCACGCAGCGCGTCGTCCGCCTTTCTTATTGAAAGGAAAGTAAAATATATAATCAAAAAGGTGTTAATATCAATCAGAAAAAAAGCAAAAGGAAACGATATAATAGAGTACCGCGACTATAAAATACCAGTTACTGTTTTACACAATTCAAAAGTCGCCACCTTTTGTAGAAAAAATCATGTTTACTAACTGATGCTAAATCGATAAATATGAGCAAAAAATGTTATATAAGGTCAAACAAAGACATATATTTTAATACCATGAACGCAACAGTTTTCTGCCGCTTGTTGGCGTGGCCGGATAAAAACTGATTTCAAGTTGCGTTGGCATCTCTAGAATACGTATTCCTAAGCCTATCTTTCTAGCTTTTATATTTCCCAAGATTTTACCGTGTTTCGTTTTCAGGGTATTGTGGGCGTGGCCAGATGGGAAAAAATAATACGCATTGGGGGCATCATTAGAAACTACTCGCTTAATCCGACCTTTTTAACAGGTATAGAGTCCGATATATCAGCGTTCTTAGAATAAGCGACTTACATTTTTCGCCGTTGGAAGACGTAAGAGTGGGCTTGGTCAGACTATGGTAACACCGTGCTATGCGCTGGCATCTGAAGATTATAATGTCTTAATGCCAACTTTGTAACTCAGTTTTGGTTTGTAGTGGCTTGATGAAAATTGAGGTGGCACCCCAAGGATATGTATGCTTGATCCTAACTTTCTATATCTTATAGTTACCGAGATTTTACCATTTTCGGCTTTCCGTAAGAGGCATGGCCGGATAGTGATACTACCATAAGATGCGCTGGCATCTCAAGATTAAACTTGCGCTTACCTCAACAATCTGCCTGATTAAGCTCAACTTTGTCTTTCTTAAAGTTCATGAGATTTCAGCGGTCATACTCGGAAACCCTTCCTTTAACTTTTAAATATTTTTCAATGAATCTAATATAAATTTGATATAGTCGACAAACTTACATTGTTGCCATTTGCATTACAATTTAAAATAAAAATTGAATAAGATTTATTTTACAAAATACATAAATTCCAATACTTATTATTTCCCCAACAAACTGATCAATCACTTTGCTCCATGGTTGCTACATCTCAAAAAAAGGGAATTTGCTGTCTTGCAGATTCTCAACATAATACAGTAAGTTATTATACACTAAGACATACATTTACCTGTATCCACATTTATATTTACCATACAAAAAAAATGTATTCCCTATACAATAAGGAAAAACATTTTTTTCTCTCTCTCAAATCAGACATTAGAACCCTTTCGTTTTACACAAAAATTCTTTTGAAAGCACATAATATTTACCAATACATATAGTACATCTACGACTTTTGAGCGACGAAGAACGGGATGCGGTGATCGGAAATTTCATTGTTGATACATCACAGCCGAAAAAATACTTAGGAATGAGCCCAAGGATCCAAAAGGAAGAAAATAGTCCTTCTTCCATAAATGCCTGGGAGAAGTCAAAGGCTCTGCTGGATTGCGATCTGCGATTGAAGGAGGGAACGTCCCAAAGTGCTAATCAGCGTCTATTGCAGTTGAAAAATTCAGCAGGCCCAGGAGCTCAACAACAATGATAAGGCTAAAAGTAGCACAGTGGGTATAAAAAACATATTTGATAGCTCAAGTGCTAGCACAAAAGATCCAAAGCTTATGAAATTGGAAGCATCCATTGCTGTTGATCCTCTGGCTAATTAGGAAAAACTTATTTCCCTCATGCGCCAAGCATCTAACGGTGAGGAGTTCGCCTCTTTGACACCAACGTCCTGATGCACAACATTAAGTTCGTAAAGAGCCTCTTCGAGGTGGTGTTGCCAGGTACTGCGGATAGCATGTTTTTTATTCCTTACATAGTCATCAAGGAACTGGACAAGTTAAAGAGTCAATACCACGAAGGCGATACAAAGAGACTGATTGCGGTTTGTGCCATATGCTACTTAAACAAAAAATTCGATGAGCGCCTGGAAATACAAGCACAATCGGGCGTGGAGGAGTCAGATCACCAAATCAAAGTCGACTGTTCAGATGCCAGCATTGTCTACTGCTGCCTACAGCTGCTCGATCAAGTGCCAAACATGTTGCTCGTCACAAACGATGCTAATCTACGTCTTAAAGCCAATGGCTCGGTCATACCGGTCTCTTGTTACTCCGATAGACGACCCGTTTTATACTAGAGTATAAACAAGTCTGAGATTTGTCTGCGATATGGAATCCATAAGCAGAAGGGATCCACCAAGTCAAGCCACTGCACCGCATCATACACGAAGTACAATCAATAATTTACATTTATTGCTTCACTTTTAGAAAGGCCACCGGTGATATGATACGATAATGAACACGATTATTTACTAAAGTTGCACTGTACCCTAGTTGGAAAGAACACATGGAAGATACAACAAAAGACGAATAGATCGCCTAAACGAGGGGGCAGACCCCTCTGATCTACCGCCTGGTACCTCTATTTTTCGCAGGAAAAATAGGAGTAATAAAATAACACCTCGTTTTAGTAAATAGAAGGATTTACAAGATAAGGGGGTAACATTACGCGCTAAAAAACGATAGAAGCTACACAAACAAAAAGTTAGGAGTGCCATAATACAAACAAATGACACATAAACATACTTTCCGAGCAAGCATTTTATGAAATTTCTGATCGAATATGAGTCATTTTCGACTCTCCTAGAAGAGCAAAATGATCATAAGTGCGCTCGTTTTCTGATCGAAAAAGACTCTCTGGTCGGGAGAAAATGGAACCCTAGCCGCGACTCTTCCTAATGAGTCGTATTCGACACCTCAGGAAGAGTCGTTTTCGACACGTTTTCCTCGCAAGAAGCGAGTCTTTTTCGAGTCATATTTTAATCGAAATTCGCTCGCTTTCAATTCATTTTCTTCCCAAGAAGCGAGTCTTTTTCGAGTCATATTTTAATCGAAAAAGACTCGCTTTCGACTCATTTTCCTTCCAAGAAGCATGTCTTTTTCAAGTCATATAAGAATCGAAAATAAGTTATATATTCAATAATATTTTGTTCTACAATTTTTTATTTATTATATATATATATATATATATATGATATGTTTTTTAAATACCAATTAAACTAATTCACGTGCTTTCTTTTTTTAACCCGGTCTTTGGCATGTACGAAAAATTTTTGGAATACCATGTTCATGTCCTTATCCGTGCATTGGAATTTTATGTAGCAAATATCTAGGAGGAGAAAAATATTAACTTTTTTCGCCAATAATAGAAATATTTTGAAAGGAAGGGTGAAAGGAAGGCTTCTAAAATCTGGCAAATCATCCATGTGTTGCCCTCCGGTACTGTGAAGTTTTCTATTTTCCAATTTGATGGTAATCACTTCCTCTGCCAATTTGGTAATACAAAGCTTTAGGTCCACAACTTCAGCCCTTAACATTCGGTTTTCTTTTTGAATATCAAGTAAAATATCAGTGATTTTTTCAAATCTGGCATCATTTTGCACTAAAAATATTATCGTTATTGAAAGATATTGTATTAATTTATGCTCTACTTACATGATGCTGGATTGTTAAATTGTGTGTATTGAACATTTTCAGAAGAATAATGGTTCTCAGACATTGTGCACAAGAGGTGTAAAAAAGAAACAAAGGGTCATAGAATTACGTAAACATATAATTTTTTTAAGAATATCGTTTACTGAAAACTCAATTTTGTCATCAAATGTTATATCAGTCGCACAATACATTTGAAAATTATTCGAATCAATTGGTTGAAGAAAAGCTTGCGTCAAGTTATTTACTGGCATTCCAAGAATAACTGGCATATTATTACAGTACTTTATTTCAGTAATCTTAAGAATTTTATTTTCTACCAAACAGAAATTATCGGGTTCTCTGACTGAGAAAATAACACCTTTCACATTTTACATTTTTCCCTTTTTAGTTTCTCCAAAACAAGAATGTAATTCATATCCTACTTCCTTCTCTGAATTATAGTTTATAATTTCTACATGTCTTTTATAAATTTGTACTGCTACACTATCTCCTTTCCTAACTTTTCGTTTAATTTTATTTAAATGGTTCTCAAATTTAAATGCGCTTATACCTTCTAGACATCCATGAAGCTTGGCATCTTCATGAATATGCAATAATGAATGAAAATTATAAGTTATGAAGGACAAATCATATAGTCTTGGTGTATCAAACACAAAAGATTTCAAAAGATTTTCAGCACATGAGTTGTTAAGCTTACATTCATATTTATCTAAAAGAATTCTTAAGGCTAAAGATAATTTTAAAAAGTGAGCATATCTTTCTGTAGTAAGAACTTCTTTTAATATAAAAGGTCCAGTATAAAGTATAAATTGTCTAAGTTCTGTTGCTTTCCATCTGTCAAGTTCTTTTAAACTTCGAGGTTTTCTTTTAAATTCCCTTGTCATGTTATTTCTATTGAAAAGCAACTCTTTTGAAATAGATTCGATTTTCCACGATGTTAATGAAAAGTCTGCAACCCTTTTTTTTAACCCATGCATTCAACAATGTCCGCATCACACCTAAACATATAACGTGCATGTAATCTAAGGAACATTGTGATATAATATCAATATGTAACATTTCTAATGGAGATTGCCTTAAGTGATGTTCTGGCTGAGACCTATTTCTGAAGGAAGAATTAGTTCTAGGTGAATTTGTGGTTTCTGGTGGAAAAACAAGTCGATGTTTAACCATTTCTCCTTTTTGAGTACACCTGCCACATGAATAGTATCCACTGTGTCCCTTAGTTCCCAAAATATACGACTTTGCCGATGCGTCCATTACGAAACAGCGAACTGAGATTTGGTAAAAATTATTAGAAAACCAAAAACGCTCTTGCATAACCATTTTCATCTCAGAAATGAATTCTGCTAAATAATCTATCGCGCAACTTGGCTTAGAAGTTCCTTCATACACGCCAACAAGAAAAACGTAGGTTGTGTGAATAATGGAAGGCCATCAATACCGAAGTCCAAAACAAAGTACTGTAACTTCCAATCTTGTACAGTCAAAAAATCCGTTAGTCCGCATTTTACTCCATAGTGTATGTAAGTTCCTTCTCCAACTGTTCTCTAAAAAACAGTGCCATGGGTCTTCAAAATGGTTCTAGCGTCTTTTGGCACGTTTATATTGCACTCTTGTAATATTAAGGGCAGCAAATTTCTTCACTCAAAGTTAATTTTTTCGTTTTCACATTTATTTTCACTCTCACTATCCAAATCACTCATAGAAGAGCATTTTTCACTCAACGCGCTTGAGTCGTTATAATTTTCAATGTTATTTTCTGCGACAAGTTCTTTATTTGTGTTATCTGCCATGTATTCATTTTTTTTAATTCAGACAACACAATGTCTTTGCTTAATAATTTTTTGGCTTGTTTTTTGCCAATTTTCTAATGTTTTTTGCCGACATATTCTTTTCACTTTACCTAATCTCACAGAGATCTCGAAGTTATTAAAACGGAGTTTAAAAATGCAGAACATTGCACCAACCACTTCAAACTTTGTTAAAAGTACCGTTTGAAAAAGATAAACGAGATAAAGCCGAGAACAGAAAACCAAGAGAGAGATCGCGGTTAAGCTACAAGTTCTCTCACCGAATGTTAATGTAAAGCAAAAAAAAATCTCCTTTCAATCATCTGGATGATTAATTTTCGATTACTTTACAATTTTGTTTTTGCTTTTTTACATATCGTATTTGAAGATCATTTACGACTCATTTTCGAGTCATTTTCGAGTCTTTTTCTAGTCGCGCGTAAAAAGAATCTTTTTTTTTAATCATCTAAACGACTCGAAGAAGACTCGTCCAGCTGATAAATCGAAAAACGATCTTCCAATTGCTTGCTGGGTTACAACTCAACGGATCGTTAGTGAAATCTTGGATAAAAATTAACTTGGAAAATTTTTAATTATTCATCTGAGCAACTATGCGGAATTACCAGCTAAAATACATTAAGTGATAGAAACCTAATAGGATATAGGATAGGTTAAAAGAGCTAAAACTTACCCTACACCAAAAACTATGTCAAGTTCAACAAAGATTAAATTCCTTACTCCGCAACAATAGGAGAAGTAGGCCCAAAAGGGGACTTATTATCGTTTAAGGCCACATAGTAAAATAGTATGGGAAATATGGACGCCAATGACGAAGAGAAGATATATAAAGACCTAGAAGTCTTACACTAGAATTTCGAAATTTACAATTTTTTTTTAAAAGGAAACACTTATAAGATTTAAAGAAATAACTAAACATACTACCAGAACAAAATCTTTAAATTTATGTATGAAAATCATACAAAGATTCAGCTTATTCAATATACAGACAGTATTAACTTCAACATAGATCTAGTTAACAAACACAAAAACAATATTGCGGAATTTCTACTATATGTCAAATTAAAAATAGTCCCACATTTAGTCGAGATGGAAAATATAAGAATTTTAGCAAACCAAAAAGTAGAAGAAAGTAGAAAAGTAGGATGTGCTTTCATTAGAATCTACTGCTTTTAACAAAACACTCATATTTAATGTTCGTTCATTGTTTGGTCTTCCAGTGTAAAGACCCAATAAAGCTTTTTGCTCAGGCCAATTCGGCCGCCGCTCTCCTCTCTCCTTCTCTCGTTTTGTCTTCATCTCTGTCCATAGCATAAGATAATTTAAGTCGAATAAAATAGTTAACATTCGAACTCCCTATCGTTAGCACGTACCGTGCCCTTTCGTAGTTAAGAAATTCCTAAAGTAATTCCTAAGTACCAATTAAGTCCTTGCATTTCACAAGTTTTCGTTCTTTTAATATAAACTCATATTAAATATTCATGGTGACCCCGACGTGATTGCAGGCGTTTGTTTTCCGTATTTATTTTAAAAAACAGAACGGGAGTGTTTTATATAAACCTTCGTGCGCCACCCCACCTGTATGCAGTTTTTTAGCGCATGAACTCTCTGTTGCCAAACGGCAGAACGTCGCTCCTGGTGATACGCAGCAGCAGTTCTCAATGGCGTGAATTTCTCCATTGCATTTCGCAATGACGTTATATTTTATCTGCAAAATCGTCTCACTATGGGGGACCGGGAAAACTGTTATTTTCTTACAAGCTAGTTTAATTTTAGGAAATTTTATAATAAAATGTAAAAAATGCAGAATCTTTACAGACGAGACAGACAAACCGATTTTAAGTCTAAGTGCTTTAAAATATTCGCACTAACAATATTAATTTTACCAACCATTAAACTTTGTAATTGTGTCAACATTCTGTTTCTAGCAGTAGTGTCTCATATAAATTTCCAGTATCTATCTGTGAGTTTTTGGCCGATTTCAAAATTAAATTGAAGGTGGAGGTTAGTTGATTAATTTGGTTTTTTAATTTTACTATTGATTTGAATTTCTCTATTGCTGGACTCAACTAACTTAATTTCAAGAGAATCTGATTTTTCCTAAGTCACCGGCACCCGGTGTCCCTGCGACCTTTAGCATTGAAACATAACGATCATGATGCTCGTCTCCTCTATCACGCGCGCATATTCTGAGAGGTTCGAAGAGTGTGTGACGAATGCGAACTCTTCCCTCTTTCACCATCAACGATGGGAATGTACTTTGCCTGGGAATAATCAGTAATGTAAGCAGCAAACTATGACAATGGCTATGAACCTTATAGTTATGGTATTAATGAATTGTGCCAAGTGGCTTAAAGATGTATTAAAAAATGAATTAAAAAACGTAAAGGACATTTGTTTGATTGTATCATCTAAGATTGCCCTTGAGGACCATCCTCCCCTTGAGGTCCTCCATCCTCCCCTTGAGGTGCGTGGTCCCCAGGTCCGCTTATACGACTCTTTCTTCACATAAGTGTTTATGTTTACTAGCCTTCTGTTGGATCCAGTACCAATACTTTATCACCAACGTCAAAGACCCTATCCTGACGAGACTCATTTTCCATATATCCGAACTTTTCTTGTGCGTGTTTTATTCTATCTTGTACCTTACTGCGGATTGTCCGATTGTGTTTGAAGCACATCAGCCGGCCTCTTGTCGATGACCGAATGGATAGATTTATTATACCTGGAAGTGGCCAGTAAAATAAGCTCAACAGTGTCGCTAATGCCTTTGTCGATTTTAAGGCATCTGGCGATCTCTGCCAGAGTGCCGTAGAAGCGTTCCACCTGGCCGTTCGAATCACTCTGTAAGGGTGTTGCATTGCATATCAACTCCAAAGTGGTTAGTCAGCATGGCCGAGATCGTATGCGAATTCAATGACGGTACATTGTCACAATAGATCGGTTTTGGCCCTTGGGAAATAGTTAATTAACTGTAACAGTGCAGGTTTGAGGTCCTCAATCGTTTCAGATGGGATAGGCCGCACGATGGCGAGCTTTGAGAACTTGATGCATGTTAGGAAATATTTCCTGTTCGTTGAGAAGATATCAATGTGTAACATCTCCCCTGCACAAGAAGGGATCGGTGACTCTCCGGTTTCCTGTTTTTTTGTATGCCTGTCATATTTGGCCCTCGCCCAGTTTTGAACGATTTAATTGGGTAGTTTAGCCATTTTGGGAAAATAATACTCGGAGAGTACTTGCTTGAAATTTTCTTGTGCCGATCTGTGTACCCTATTATGCTCGGCAGTCATGATTTTGCATCTCTCCGTGACTGCGAAAATATCCGTTACACGGTTTTTGCAGTGCCAAAATTTGGTAGCTGGGAATTGCTGAACCAAATCATCCTGTATCATCGCTAGCGTGTGCAGATTGCAATGAATGGCGTTTACGCCTTTAGTAACAATAATGTCCGAGATGTCCGCCAGTAATGACTCTTTTAGTTTAAAGTTTACTGCGTGTCGTCTCTTGTTTCCAAAGAGTTGGAAGCTGCGTTTTAACGGAAAACGTGACTCTTTTAGAGTTATTTGATTCTGAAAACAGTTCAAGGGCTTATCCGTTGTTTCGATAGTGTGGGACAGGGAGAGTTCACTGTGTATAGTGGCAGCGCACGATTCCGGCTTTTGTTCCCTTATCTCATTTAGTTGCTGCCGAGAAAGTGCATTGGCAACAAGATTTTCTTTACCGGGTTTGTAATGAATACGCGCACAAGACTCGTCAATGGGAGCTTTCCACCTTTTGATTTTTGCATTCGGATTGGATTCCAAAGATATATATATCTTTTACGGCATATAAGTAGTGACGTAACTTGGCCGAAGCCCATACAATGGCTAATAACTTCCTCTCATTTGTGGCGTAATTGATTTCTCTGTCTTTTTATGTTCTCGAAATCATTATAATGGGGCGTCCTTCTTGAGATAGGATTGCGCCAATACCATAGGCAGATGCGTCCGTCATTAGATCGAACGCCTTTTTGTAATCTAGGTATCTCAGCATCACGTCTTCAGATTCCAAGATGTTTCGTAATTTCTGAAAGGCTTGTTTCTGCGTTTCTGAGAATTGTACCGGAATGTTTCGTGACCTCTGTCTACTAACACTTCCTTTTTCGCCTTTTAAGGTGTTTGAAATGGTAATTGCTATTGCTACGAAATCTATAGTAGCTCGCCACGCCGAAGAATGATTTGACTTCAAATACGGATTTTGCTTCCGGGAAGTCTTGAATGTTGTTTTGTTATTTTTTCTTTACCCCGGAAGTTCTAAGATCCTTTATTATTAGTTTCATTTTTAAAGCATAAAATATATAATATTGTATTGGCGATTTCTCTTTGGGCAATCTTGTTAAAAAAAATGTATAGCTAAAACCATATATTTAATCATTTAAAGTTAATCAATGAGTTACACCTAGAATCCTTCCAAAAGATTGGAAATTCTATACCTACCAAATGAAGGAAGAGAAGCCTCGTAGAATAGATGTTAAGGGGCTTCATCACAGCACATTATTTATCGAAATTGTTTCCAATTTTAAAACATTTGGCTTTGACGTTGTTCAGGTGCATAACGCAAGATCATGGTCTAACCGGGATGAAAGACTTAACATATTATTTATTATTATTAAACCGTGCGCATAAATTAATTTTGTATACGAGATAGAAATACCTTGCCGCCAACAAGTGAGAATAGAAAGGATGTGCAGAGCATCGGAAATTGCTCAATGCATACGATGCCAATTTTGCTCAATGTAGCGAAGATCATCCCACTAAGAATTGTACGTGCACGTGTAGAGGTTTATCTAATGCTTCAATAGAACCGGAAATGCACTCGACCAGCGCCGTCTAAATGATCTCCAAACACATGCCGTGCAATAACAATATGCCCCTGATATTCAGTCAATTTTGCACCAATAGCAACAACAATAAGATCGCTATCTGGAATGTCATGGTATATCAGGTACATACAACGAATTTGAAGTCTTCGCGCACACAAACAGCGTTGATATCCTACTTCTAAATGAGAAAATTCTCAATCAAGGAGAAGTTGTCAAAATATATGGATATTATTTCATTCCGGCATATAAACCAGCACGGCACAATCACGATAAAGTAGGTGCGACGGTATTGGTGAGAAGATCTCTCAGTCATTTTTAACAAGGTGTTATTGAATTAAAGTGGCGAAAGGCTTGGAACATGTGGTAGTAAGCGCAATATACTACCATCCAAGACACAAAATAGAAGAAAGGCATTTCACTGACGTACTTGTTTCTTGCGGTGTGAGGAATCTGGTTGGAGGCGACTTAAATTCTCGACATTGGGTCTGGGGCGACACTTACAATGCTCCCAGAGGGCGTCACCTAGTCGATTCCATTTCAGCAAGAGGGGCCGAAGTAGGTGCCACCGGGCAGTCCAATTGTCCTTAATGGCCTGTACCGTTGACACAAACTACTCTCTATGGAAGTGCACAAAATCGCTTAAACGACCCCCCTTAGACAAGTTCCTGTCTGATTCGTTAGTGGTGAGCTTGCAAATTAATTAGAACAGGCCATTGCTTTCAGTCAACATCTAGAGGATCGTTTCACTCCTTACGACATTGCCTCGATAGAAAAAACTAGAGAGACCCATAAGACTTTGCAGACTACACTGCAGTTGTCATTGCCCATTAAGCCATTTAGGGCTGAAGAAATATCTAAATCCGAAAAATAAAGCTCCGGGCTTAAAGGCTTTGCCAGAGAGAGGGATCCAATTTATATCATTAATTTTTAGTGCTAATTATTACGATCCAAGTATTCCCAAAACAATCAACACTAGCTGCGATATTGATGATTTCATTGCAAATTGTTACCGCGATTGTGTCTCAAAGCAATATCTTGCCAAATTATCACTTTGGCAATATACCTTGTCGTAGTCTTTATTCACATTTGCAAGCCTTCGATAAGTCTTATATACTATGGACGTTTAAAATCTTATCTGAAAGATCGAGAGTTTAAGGTCAAAGTTAGAGATACATTATTGAATAACTATCCAATTAGAGCAGAAGTTCTACAGGTCACTGTGCTGTGACTGTTGCTTGTATACTTCTGATAATCATCCCTAACAGTCAATATAAGTAAGACCCTTCAAAGCACTTATTGCGAGCTATGCAGACGACATTGCAGTGTAGAATACATAAAACACTTTTAAATTGAATAGATCATTTGTTGTGTTTAGTTTGAGCGTTTTTATTTCAATGTTCTTTTCTTCTCTTAAACTAAGGCTTGCTAGCGGCGCAGCGGCAGAGCAGCCGATTTATATATTTTGTATATAAGTAATGTAACAATGTGTAAAATGGGCAAAGAGAGAGTTAAGCATAAGCGGTTGTTCAGATGAACACTAATAAAAAATAAGAATTTATGAGCTCAGTGCACGTTATGTTTCGAGTGTCATTGGAAACCAACAAGGGTGCAGTGTTAGCACTTGAAATCTGTGAGTGCAGGCCACTTGACCCTACCCAAAATATCATGCTGCACCAAGAGTGCCGACGCAGGGGTCAAAAGATAACCCTCCCGCTCAAGCAAGCAGACGCGGTCTCTGCGTAGACCATATATAAGATTAGAATAAGATTTTCATTGTAGTTTCCAAAGCAGGGCCTTAGAAAAATAAAGAACAGTTTCAATTCAGAACTCAATGAAAGAGGTTTTTGTTCTTTTATTTACTAACACCCCTTTCATTTTGGTCCTTTGACAACAGGAGTTTACCCCATCAGTGGTAAGAGACTCAAAGGTTACTACAAATAATTGACTCTTGAATTCCCTACCGGTGGTAAGGGACAGAGTATACATTTTTAGAGCAAAGAGACATAAAAAAAGTCTCTATTGTTTAAAAATTCGAATCTAATTTTTTGTAAGAAATAAAAAATTGTGGTCGAGAATTCGACAAAAAAATTGAAAAATAAATTTTGTCGAAAAATCGACGAAAGATAAAAAAATATATATATAAATATATTTTAAAATAAAACTGCCATTGAGCAAATATATTTGGCGTATTCGAGGGCCTTAAAAGCATGAAAAACGGGACAACAAAAATTAAAAAACAAGAGGAAACGCTATAGTCGAGTGCCGCGACTATAAGGTAACCGTTACTGTTTTTATACAATTTTAAAATATTCTTGTTGCTAGTGGAAATTAACATGGCGCCACCTAGTGTCTGAGAAAGCATGTTGAGTAACTGATAGTGACGTCAGAAGCCATGTGAGGCCTTATAACCTAAATTTCTTCTTAAATACCGAAATAATGTTCATACTTAAATCTTTGGTAAATCGATAGAGTTTAACAGAAATGAGTTATACAAGGTCAAACGAAGGCATTCATAATAATATTATAGACGCCACAGTATTCACGGTTTTTTGGGCGTGGCTAGATGGGAAAAAAAAATTAATTTGCATTTGGGGCAACATAACAACCTACGTGCCTAATCCGAAATTTCTATCTTTTATAGTTAGCGAAATATCAGATTTTCTAGAAAATGTGAAAACAGAACACAGAAAATGACAGCAGCAGCAGCTAAGTCAAATTGAAAAAATATTTTTTTCCGATTGTATTTTGTATTTTTGTATTTTGTATTTTGTATTTTGTTGCTTGGACAATTGCCTTTATTAAAGGGCAGGTAGAAATAACCAAAGCCAGTATACAGTTAGAAGCGCTTCCAAGCCTAAGTTTAAATTATATTAAACAGTTCGAAAGATTTAAATGTTTAAAGAATCATTCGGCACTATTAAGAATTGCAGTGGTCGATCACGACTATTTCAAAAAAAAGCATTTTGAAGCCATTATGTTGTCGATGAAAAAACTAAAACTAAAACCTGCAGAAGGCAGACAAAATTGAAATCGATCAAAAAGTTAGTAGTAGCAGGTTAGAAAAAGCGATAAACTTAATATTTCTTTAAAAGAAACCATATAAGATATCAAAGGGTATAAATGGAAATCCTTTGACATTCGAATTAAGAAAATTGATTTTTATTGGAACAAACTATTAGTCTAAAAGAAGTCGAAATGACTGATGATAGTCTAGATGAGCTATAATTTGATATTTTAACCGTCACAAATGACATAAAAAGTAAAAGTAAAAGTAAATGGAAAAAATGATAAAATTGGTGAAATACCAACGCTACCAAAAATTCAGGTACCCACATTTTTTTGGAGATTCCAAAGATTGGGACTGTTGAGGGACCGCTCAATTTGCAATAAAAATCATCACAGCATGCTTCATTTTAATTTTCAAAAAACGGAGAAAAAAAGTAAATAAACTCAACGCGTCGGATCAAGCCTTATTGGCTACGGCTAAAATACAAATTAAATCCTTGCAAGGAAAATTCGAAAATGTTAGAGCTTTGATTGACAGTGGGTCACAAAGCACAAAATTATCAGAAGAACGTGCACAAATTCTAAAATTACCGAAAATTAAAACTTGAACGGAGATTATTGGAGTATCCTCCACGGGTAAGTGCATATCAAAACACAAACCAACTCCTAATTAAAAGTAACAATTTTCCAAAAACTATAAGAATTGAAGAATTTGTACTCTCAAAACTAATGAAAGCTCTCCCAAGCAACACAATTGATGTTGACAAAGAGAAATGGAAGAACTACAATTTAGCTGACCCTGATTTCAATGAACCAAGCCGTATTGATATCATTATAGGAGCAGATTTATACACTCATATTTTAAAGAATGGTGTGGTAAAAATAAACGGGCTAATTGGTCAAAATACCCATTTCGGATGGATCGTTTCTGGATGCAGAAAATCTAAAGGAGAACAGACAATAGTAGCAACCACTATCGAGCTAATAGGTATGGATCGATATTGGAAAGTATAGGAAGAAGACAAAAATGATTTCGAATTGAAGATATGTGAAAATAAGTTCACAAAAACTACATTACATTGTGTCGATTCCATTTAAAGATGATGTTACCTTAGGGGATTTTGTGAATCTAGAGAAAAAATTAAACAGAAATGAATAACTAAGGTTAGACTATACTAAATTCATAAATGAATATATAGATTTAGGACATATGTGCATATGACGACCAAATTAAGAGTAGTTTTTAAAGCTTCAGCAAAATCTACCAATAACAAAAGTTTGAACGATACATTGTGGGTTGGTCCACGAGTTAAAAAAGATATTTTTGACATTATAATGAAGTGAGGAAAATGGGAATATATAGTATCTGCAGACGTTGAAAAAATGTATTGCCAGATAAAAATAAATGATAATGATCAACAATATCAATAGATGAAAAAATTTAAAATTACAAACTGACAACAGTCACATATGGTACAGCATCAGCTCCATATTAAGCTACTAGAGTTCTTGTAGACATTGCTGATAAATGCAAAAAAATGTTTGTAAACATAATAGCCAGAAAAAGTAGAGTCAATCCTATTAAAATTAGAAAAACTATTCCCAAGCTTGAGTTATGTGCAGCGCATTTGCTCAGTGAATTGATCAAAAGAATTATAGAATCCATTCATAATCAGGTAGAAGTCTATGCATGGAGTGATTCCACTATCACTTTGGCATGGATTAACAATGGTGATAGTAAGGTCAAGTTTATTAGACGAAGAACAGATGACATTCGGAAATTATCGAATACCGAATGGAATCATGTGAATTCAGAAGAAAATCCTGCAGATTTAGCATCTAGGGGAATTAGTTCTAGGCAATTATTACCAATAACTTTTGGTGGAAGGGTCCGACCTGGCTAGCTGAATCGAAAAAGCACTGGCCTTGCAAGCAATTCACAGAATAAGTTATATTGATAATTTAAATTTGAAATAATAAATACGATAATCCTATTTATAATTTATTTGAGAAGTTTTCCAGCCTTGAAAAAATTATCCACGTAATAGTATACATAACAAGATTAATTCAAAAAAATAAACTTATTCATGCCATCTATCTGTAAGGGAGTTAAAACAAGCAGAAAAGATAGTTATAAAGAAACAGCAAGAATATCAATTTAGTCTAGAGATAAAGTACCTTTAAACAAAAAAAGAAAGTAAGACAAATAATAGAATATTGTCGTTGAATCCGTTTTTGGATAAGGACGGTATTCTTCGTGTTGGAGGAAGGCTACAAAACTCCTGTGCTGAATGTAAAAAAAAGCATCCAATAATCTTAGACAAGTGCCATTTAACAAACTTGTTAATAAAAAATGGTCAGAAAGAAACTCTTCATGGAGGCAAAAATCTGATGCATAATTATATACAAAGAAAGAATTGGATTTTTGGATTAAAAAATTCGTTAAAAAAGTATTTAAGACAGTGTGTCAAGTGCGCAAGGTACAGGCAAAACACAGCCCTGCAAATAATGGGTAATTTACCAAAATTAAAGTTACGATGTCGTACCCATTCTTAAATACAGGAATAGACTATGCAGGTCCCTATTTCGTTAAATGTTCCAAGAATCGTGGAATAAAGACGTATAAGGGGTACATTGCCGTATTTGTTTGTATGGCCACCAAAGCTATACATTTAACCTCGGATCAGCGTTTGAAAAAATACGCTGCTCACGTAGTTTTACGTTTGGCCTGCTCTGCTCTGCTCCGAGCTACGAAAAGTTCAGAGCTATAGCTATAGCAATTGCAGAAAATAATATTTTGTGGTCCGCGTAGCCGTAGCCAAAAATTGAGAGCGAGAGCAGAGCAGAGCAAAAAATATTTTTTTTGCGCTACGGCTCTCGGCTTTTCTTCTTCTTGTTTCTTACTCTGCTTTTAAAGCAGCCTTACTTTGTTCTAGATCCTTCTAAGAATGCGTTTTAGGTAAACAGTTTTAATTATATAATTACTATTTACTTAATACACATATTATTTAGATTAATATGACTGAACTGTGAATGACTGAATAGCATAGTTTTTTAATTTTGATTTAATTTAAAGTTGTTAGTTTTCATTTTTTGTTTCTGAATAAACTAAATAATAAATATTATTTCCTGTTAGTTTTATTTATTATCATCTAATGTCAGAACCGACTCAAAATAAGTGCCAGAGGGGACGATCTAACAAAAGAGTTTGTGAGGGAAGTTGGCCTTGGAGTAGTGCCAACGATAACAGTTGTGAGCTAACGCCTTTTAAAACCAAATAGAGCGTCAAAGTGTGGGTACAATACAATATTTTGATAAGTCATATTGAGTTGAAATAGACCGAAGAAGTAGTTGGCTGTTTAAGGTTCAGGTTAATACAAAGGCTCGAGTTCAATGGAGCAACTCAAAGTTAGAAATAATTGATTTACCGGAACAAGGGATTTTAACAATTAGATCTGATTGTACTGCTCGAACAGATAATGATATCTTGGTAGCTCATCACAGTATTCAGTTAGAAGATCAAGAGGCACTGGCGTTGTCACACATAGGAGAGATGAGCGAGATACCTAAAGTAATTTGGAACCTGTTAGGTACACCTTTAGTTAACCACACAGCAGATATTAAAAACCTGTTAATCATCATCAAACAACACTGAAATTGCCACGTATGCTGACGACACCGCTATTATAGCTTCCAGCAATGACCTCAATGCTGCATCGCTCCTGATTCAAGATGAACTTGGTCAAATTGAAATCTGGTTAAGAAAATGGAGAATAGTTGTCAATGCACAAAAGTCTATCCAAGTCACATTTTCACTGAGGCCAGGAAACTGCCCCCCAGTTACATTAAATGGCTCCACCATTCCAGTGAGTGACACAGTAAAGTACCTGGGAGTACATCTGGATAGACGGGTTACATGGAAGCAACATATAAAAGCAAAACAAGCCCAGTTAAAGATGAAAACAAGCAAAATGTACTGGTTGCTAGGACCCCGCTCTCAGCTAAGCCTAGAAAACAAAATAATACTTTATAAGACTGTCCTAAGGCCAGTATGGACATACGCGATGCAGCTCTGGGGAACAGCAAGCAATTCTAATATTGAAATCCTGCAAAGGTACCAAAATAATGTCCTTCGTACCATAACAAGCGCACCTTGGTATATGACCAATTTCGACATCCATAAGGATCTCAAAATACCCACAGTCAAGGAGCTCATGACGGCAAATGCTGAAAAGTATATAAACAGGCTGCACGAACACGAAAACATACTAGCACTTGGCCTACTGGATAACGGTGACACCCGCAGGCGGCTAAAAAGATTTCATATATTAGATCTGCCTCACAGAAACATGTAAAATATGTAAAAATTTGCAAATATGTATATTTGTACTTGTATATATGGATTAGGCTCACTGGAGTCTAAACCATCCTGCTAGCTTATAAGTAATTAACAAATTTGCTTATTGTTTTCGTTTTATAAAACAGATGGCAAATAATAAAGTATAGTAATAAATTAAAAAAAAAAAAAAAAAAAAAAATCTATGCAATTAAAGCGTTTCGGTAAATTACCAAATACTAGCTCATATGGAAAATAAGTATGTATAGAGGGGGTCGTGTTGAAACAAAAGACAAAATATTGAAGCCATACGTCCCAATCAGTTTTATCAACCGATATGTAAGATCGTATATACTCATTAAAAGTTCTATGATTTCTTTCTATTGTTCCAACTGTCTGGTGATGGTGTGCTGTAGATGTTATGTTTTCAATTTTCAAATATTTGCACAAGTCATTTATAATTGAATTTTTGTATTCTGTTTCCATGTCCGTAATGAACGTCTTCATTGGACCGTACTTCAGAATAAATGATTCGAAAATTGGTCTAGCGACAGTATTTGCGTTTTTATTTGCAACTGGTATGGCAATTAGATATTTTGTTAAATCACATATTAACGTGACTACATATTCATTGCCATTTTCTGATTTTGGTAGTGGACCAACAGTGTCCACTATTACTCTGTCGAAAGCGTTTATTGGTGTGTCGGTTATTGTTAAAGGAGTCTTTGTATGCGATGTAATTACGTCTTATGTACTCAGTTATATCTTTAGATATACCTTTCCAGTAATAGTGTCTTCATACTTTGGCCACAGTTTTTGATATGCCAGTGTGACCTCCTTGAATTTGATCATCTTGAAATTTAGACAGAATAGCTTCTTTGTCTTTTAGACTTTTTATTTGGGTCACCGGGTTGATTAGCGCTACTTTTAATGTTTTCAATATTTTATTGCCCATTAATTTAAAATTATCTATTGAAGTATATTCCAAGATATTTTCCCACGGTGAGTTGGCTGATTTTATTTATTCCGGCTTGCAGTTCAAGCCTTTGGAAAAATTGACCTAAGTCTAGAGTTCCATTGGTATATAAATCACTAACATCATATCTTGCAGTAATTTTCTTACCATGTTTAAGGAAACATAGCATATCGTTAATATGAAAGGTCATTACTTTTCGTACTTCGTCATTGTTTATGACTTCATATACGTTGGGCTGAGAAGCTTTTTCTGAAGATTGCGTTGGCAATTCTACCTTTTCATTTTCTGGGCATAATTTTTGTCTATTTTGATACCTGGTAGTTACTTTCAGGATTTTATTTTGTATGTTTTTTGGTTCTGTTATTGTTATTCGTGACATTGCATCGGATACAAAATTATCTTTGCCTCTTATGTACTCTACTGTAAAACTATATTCCTCTAATTCAAGTCTCATACGCGTTAATTTACAACTAGGATTTGTCATCGAAAACAAAAATGTTAATGGTCTATGGTCTGATTTTACTATGAAATGAATTCCGTAGATATAGGGTCTAAATTTGTTGATTGCCCAATGAAAAGCTGTTAACTCTTGTTCTGTCGTGCTCTTGTTACTTTCTCCTATGGTAAATGCTGTCGATGCTGAAAGTTGAGTTCCATTGTGGGCTTGTGTTAGCACTGCCCCACAGGCTTGCTTACTAGCATCTGTGATTATACAAAATTCTTTTGTAATATGTGGATATTATAACAGAGTTGGCTTTGTTAATTGAGCTTTAAGATATTCAAATGCATTTTGACATTCATCAGTTCATTCAAATGGAACATTATTCTTGTTTAATCTTGTTATATGCCTAGAATAATCGGCACAATTTTTGATGATTCGCATGTAGTAATTACAAAGTGCAATGTTGTTGAGTTCCATTGTGGGCTTGTGTTAGCACTGCCCCACAGGCTTGCTTACTAGCATCTGTGATTATACAAAATTCTTTTGTAATATGTGGATATTATAACAGAGTTGGCTTTGTTCATTGAGCTTTAAGATATTCAAATCCATTTTGACATTCATCAGTTCATTCAAATGGAACATTCTTCTTGTTTAATCTTGTTATATGCCTAGAATAATCGGCGTACATGGATATATAAGCGGCCTAGAAGGG
>NW_024573334.1:0-94414 GCF_018153835.1 Drosophila eugracilis | reverse complement strand
GCAGAAAGACTGCGAAATTCCAATAGGATAGCTCTGTTGATGTTTTTCAAAAAACTGACTTACTTGCAAAAATAAAAAAAAGAGAAGAACCCTTTACAACGCATGGTAGGCAGGACCGCCCACTATGCCAACGATCTGGGATTAAAAAAAGCAGTAATAGTACGGTAAGCAATATCCACTGGCTGTACCACCTTTGGATGGTACAGCCGTACCCACTTCAAGAACCATTGGAGGCGCAACCGAAGGTTGGACCAAGACCTTTGACCATTGCCGAATATAAAGCAAGGCAAGCAGCGAAGGAGCGTCAGCGAGCCCAGGACAGGGACGACCAGTTAACGCAAATACCAAAGCAAGCTAAAATCCTAAAAGAGCGAGCGGTAATCATCGGAGACTTGAAGGAAGAAAGACCCCAAACTAACCAGGAAAAGTTGAAACGGCGTCTAAAGGAATTAAATTGCCTTATCCACCGGGAGAAGAAGAAGGGGACTAAGTAATTAGTTCACCGCTTGATTTTTTTATCACTTGCAACGCGTTTACGCGGAGTGCGATAATTTGGTTCATTAACAACCTATTTTTTTCACATAAACTCATCTACTTACACACAACTTTTGGTGTAAGCTTAATATAAGTAAAGCTATTGTAACTTGAAATTTGATGATATGTAAACTAAAAGTTGTGAACTCATTAACCACATCATTTATAGGTTCTCTAAATATCTTATCCTATCTACATTCATAAAAATCTTAATCAAAGTCAAATAAGTAATAATGGGTCAGTGGAGCTCAAAAGAGGAAGAAGTAAAAGACAATACGGCTAATGTCGTAAATATTGTCATAGTTGACAACTCTCCTCTTTTTACCTCCATGTACATTTACCTTATAATAATAACTGTAACTCAGAAATATGCATATTCCTAAAGTGACTAGCTGAATAGCTAACTAAATATAAATTTAAAATTTTGAAAATAAAAAAAAGCAAATATAAGTTTTCAGTTCAGTCAGTATAATTAGGAATCAAAAAAAAATTTTTATAGCTGTGTTTTTTTTTCGTTGTTTTTGTTAAAAATGAAAATTGGCTCACAATTATTTTTTGCAAAAATAAGTCTACCTTGATCTATTGTCGGTTTAATTTAATTTTTTTTTTCGAAAAAATTACTTTAATCTATTGAATTGTTCTTTCAAAAATTACTTTGATCTAATAAAGAGTCTTTTAAATTTTCAACACAATTATTATGCAAAAATCAAACTGGAAATTATTGAATCGAATAATAAAAATCTGAAGTCACTACCAGATATTAGTAAACAGAAAATTCCTGTGCAGGAAAAGAAAAATATAAATAGATTTGCTTAGGCATAATCTGACTAAAGCTTCTAAGTCCAACGTATAAGAAGTCATAAACAATGACGAAATATATATACTAATGGAGTTCTCGACTTAGGTCAGTTTTTCCAAAGGCCTGAAAAGCAGGCCGGTACACTAGGGTCTAAGCAAATACAACGAAAAAAAACACACACACACAGCTATAATATTATTACACAGCTATATTATTATCATCAAACCGTAAAAAAAACAAAAAAAATGGCAAAAAAAATATTATAAAAATAAAATAATAAAAACAAACAGTAGATAAAGTTTCGTCAGTTTTATTTTAATAACAATTTCTACAAAAATTTTATATATTAATTCATAAATCCCATTTCTAAGATAAATACGTATGGCCATGCTTAGCATTCATACGGCAAATAAGATAAATATATGAAAAAAAAAAAAGAAATCAATGTCACTTTTTGGATTCTAATAATCATTTTTACATTTCAAAATATGTTAAAAAAAAAACATAAAACAAATGTTTACTATCATATTAAAAATTTAAATGCTATAATATGCATTATTTTTGGAAGAATATGACTCGTGATAATACTGAGTAAAATAACTAAACATAGTAAGACCCCACTAACAATAAGAGCACCTATAAATGTATTCGGCAGAGTGATAGTGGACACTATTGGTTCACTACCAAAATCAGAATATGGCAACGAGTATGCAGTCACTTTAAAATGTGACTTAACTAATTGTTTATATGATATACCTGTACCAAAAAAGAACGATAATACTGTCGGTAAAGCAATATTTAAATCTTTTATCCCAAAGGACGGTCCGATGAAGAATTCAAGAATTCAATTATAAACAATTTGTGCAATTATTTAAATATTACAAATATTACATATGCAGCACACCACCAGACAGTTGGAACAATAGAAAAAAGTCATAGAACTTTTAATGAATACATTCGATCTTATATATCGGTTGATAAAACTGATTGGGACGTATGGCTTTAATTCAGTTTTTTGTTTCAACACGACCCCCTATAGGGGTATTATTTGGCAAAACAAGTAATTTACCAAAACAATTTAAAAGCATAGATAATTATGCTAAAGAAAGTAAATATAGATTAGAAGTAGCAAATAAAAGAGCTAGGATAATGATATAAGCGCATAAAAATAAAAATAAGGTACTATATGATCAGAAGTTAAACAATATAGATATATAAGTAGGAGATAAAGTATTATTAAAAATGAAACAGATTATAAATATACTGGTCCGTATAAAGAAACAGCAATAGGAGATAGAAATAATATTATAATAGTTAATCACAAAAACAAAAAACAGATAGTTCATAATGATAGACTAAAATTTTTTATTTCATAAGCACATTTAGTATGTCCATACATAGATAATATATACATATTTTTGATATATTATATAAATATTTTTTGATCATTTAATTTTCTTTATCGTTATTAAGTACAAATAATATAAAAACAAATTCTTTTAAAAACTCGTAATGTATAAGGGTATACTAGATTCGTTGAAAAGCATGTAACAGAAGGAAGGAAACGTTTCCTATAAGGTATATATTCTTTCGATCAGGATGAATAGCGAAGTCGATTAAGCCAATACCTTCTGTCCGTCCATCCGTCTGTATGAACGCTGAGATCTCAGGAACTATAAAGTTGATTACAAAGTTAAGATTAGGCATGAAGATTCTTGAGTTACCAACGCAGCGCAAGTTTATTTCGGAATCCTGCCACGCCCAAACTAAAATCGCTGAAATCTTAAGAACTATTAGAGTTATTAAGTAAGTATAATCCTGAGATGGCAGCGTTACCAATATCCGGCCACACCCACTGTTACGCCCACCAAGCTCGAAAGACAGCTTTTGCATTTTGTAAAAAAGCTGATATCTCGGTAACTACAAGTGATAGGAAGTTCGGATTAAGCATGTAGGTTTTTATGATGCCCCAAATACGATTTTTTTTTCCAACTAGCCACAGCCCGGGAAACCAAAAATGCAAAAAATCGGGAACTATTAAGCTGGAAAAATGTACTTAAGAAAACGTATTGATACGACTGCAATTCGACACGGGTTTATATCCAGCCACGTCCACCCTAACGTCCAAAAACCACAGAAAATTGTGGCGTCCATAATATTATGGTATATGGCTTCATTTGACCTTGTATAACATACTTTTGTCAATATCTATCGATTAACCAAAGATTTTTTCAAATCGGAACACTATTTCATTATTTATTAAGAAATGTAGGTTATAAGGCCACACATGGGCGGTGACGTCACTATCGACTCAATATGCTTTTCCTGACTGACACTAGCAAAATGAATATTTTGAAGAAATAAATAATCACACTATACCGCTATATTAATGTATGATTTGGACATCATTGCCGATTCAGACACTACCTCGAGCATAGTTGAAGAAATATTTATTACAATGGCACAGTCAAATATTGATGTTATCAACACTACATCAAAACCAGTATTTGATGGTAAAGCAGAAAACTTAACAAGTTTTCTCGATGCATTGGAAAAATATAGAATCAATAAAAGGTGAACACGAACAATTAGCTATTTCAATAATAAAAACAAATCTAAAAGGTGTCGCCAGAAACCAAGTCGGAATTGAAACAACTATATCGAAAGTCGTTTCCAGACTAAAAAGCAGTGCCAAAGGCGAAACTGTAGAAGTATTATCAGCTAAACTGATGAATCTACAGCAACGCAACAAAATTGCTATCCAATATACATAAAAGGTTGAGCAGATGGCAAAAGCTATAGAGTGCATAACGGACGGCCTACCTCTTGCGTTAACCAGAAGTTGTTATACACAGTCTGCAGATAAGGCAATGACAAAGAATTGCGCAATTGATAATGTAAAACTTATCATGCAGCCTGGCACCTTCAGCACGGGAACGGGCACACTAACGGCGGCCACGGGGTATATAAGAAGGACCGGTTTCTGGGAAGAGTCACTTTTGCGGTGGATCTCACCCAGGTAAGATCAGCCCTCTCCCGCAGTTGGGCACCCTCACCAGCACTAGTCACTTCTAATACATTCCACCTCGGTCCTACCGAGGGAGCACTGCCATCGGCACCGCCGATGCTTGCCCGCAGCAGATCCACTGGATCACTGCCGGCACTTCCGCAACAGCCTCACCAGGCTTTGCGTCTCTTACGCGTTGGACCTCAACGGCCTCGCGTCATCTCTCGCAAGAGTCCCACCGGGGCCTTGCATCTCTTACGCATCGGACCCCACGGGCCGCGCGTCATCTTTTGTTAAGTCGGATTTAGCTGGGGCTAAATCTAATACATTCGACCTCGGTCATACCGAGGGAGCACTGCCATCGGCACCGCCGATGCTTGCCCGCAGCGGATCCACTGGATCACTCCTGCCAGCACTCTTGCAACAGCCGCACCAGGCTTCGCATCTCTCCCGCGTCGGACCTCAGGGCCTCGCGTCATCTCTCGCAAGGGAACCACAGGGGCTTTGCATCTCTCACGCGTCGGACCTCAAGGGCCTCGCGTCATCTCTCGCAAAAGACCCACAGCGGCTTTGCATCTCTCACGCGTCGGACCTCAAGGGCCCCTCGTCATCTCTCGCAAGAGACCCACAGTGGCTTTGCATCTCTCACGCGTCGGACCCAAAGGGCCTCGCGTCATCTCTCGCAAGAGACCCACAGGGGCTTTGCATCTCTCACGCGTCGGACCCAAAGGGCCTCGCGTCATTTCTCGCAAGAGTCCCACAGGGGCTTTGCATCTCTTACGCGTCGGACCCAAAGGGCCTCGCGTCATCTCTCGCAAGAGACCCACAGTGGCTTTGCATCTCTCACGCGTCGGACCCAAAGGGCCTCGCGTCATCTCTCGCAAGAGACCCACAGGGGCTTTGCATCTCTCACGCGTCGGACCCAAAGGGCCTCGCGTCATCTCTCACCAGAGACCCACTGGGTTTCTATTCATTCTTTCTCATACCGAACTCCAGGGTTATTTCCTACCAAGGCGCGCATACGCATGCAAATTCAAAATTATGTTTTATTCTTAACTAATAATCGTAATAAAACTGGTACTTCAGGTTTCTCCTTACAACTACAAAACAACCTATAACTATTGATTTCATGATGATTTCCCTTAACGTTATCCTTAATTCCCTAATCTTAATAACTATCCATTTTTATGCGCCTCCTTGGCGTCATACAACCCCTCCTTTTTTTGAGCGGCCGGTGTGTGTGGGCTGACCATTATCCGGCGCCCTCGTCCGAAGATGACCTGAAGTGTTCCTTCTCCATCGGGCACGAAGATACTACGGTGTTGCCCGAACCGTAGTCCGGCCCAGCGCTCTCGGATGTATGCCTTGGTGGCCGGCAGTAGTATGACGTCCGTGTGTACACTCCACACGACGCCTTGCATGTCTGTTCCTCGCAATTGACCTCCCGTGGTCGTGGGTTGCCTTGCCTCATCCTGCCGCCTCCGGACCGCTCGGCTCACCGTAACTCTTCGACCTCTGCCGAACAGTACGTACCAGATGACCTCTCCCTCAGGAACTAACGGATCCTTATCTCCGGACCGGCGATCCGGGCCGGTATTACCTTTGCCGTCTTTGAGGCTCGCCCCAGCTGAGCGCTGTGCTCCCTGAATCTTTTCTTAGATCGTTCAAATCTGTCCATTCCGTCTGTAACGATGAGAACGGAAAATGGGTTACTAGAGTTATTGGGATCGGCTTCGGTAGGGTTAGTGTTATTATGACATTCTTTTAAGTCCTCCACGTATGACCGTATCTTATTCGTACCCCCTCGTTTTCTGAATTCCGCGATTACCGGCGAGATAAATCCCCGTACCTCCCAGGGCCGGTCGTATTTCAGTGCCAGCTTCGCGTTAAACTTGTCTGCCGCGTTCGATAGGAAGTGTGTTCTGCACCACACCAATTGCCCTATTCTGGGCTTCCATACCCTTCTCCGCAAGTCGTAGTGCCGTTTCTGGTTTTCCACTGCGTCTTCCATATTCCTGTACGCTTCCGACCTGGTATCATTCAGTCTCTCCCATCTGCCGGGGATTGATTCTATTACAAGGCTGGAGCCTTCCGTGACCTTGTCGAACATTGCTCCGGGCAGACGCAACTCTTTTCCATAGAGCAATTGTGCCGGGCTAAACCCGGTTGACTCCGAGATGCTGCTGTTATATGATAGCACTAACTCCGGCAGGTTCTCGTCCCATTTGGTTTGTTTCTCTCTGTTCTGTTGTGGTGTGAACGGCGCAGTGAACTGCTGCCTTATTCCCTAGTGCTCAATGGGTGTCTTGGTCTTCCTTCTGGTGAATCGAACCCCATTGTCTGATATTAGGGTCTTCGGGGCTCCAACCCTTCCTATGACCTTTTCCCGAAATACCCTCAGAATCGTGTCTGCCGTTGCCTGTCGTACCGCCGTTAATTCCACCCACTTTGAGAATTTATCCACTATTACTACTACAATAGTATTTCCGTGCCTTGTCTCGCACGCCTTCACGAAGTTCATGATGTCCTTCTTCATACCAGGCCAGAAATACTGCTTTGTGACCCTCCTGAGTGTTTTAAATATTCCTAGCTGGCCTGCCGTCTTTTGGCGATGGTTCTCGCGTAGCACTGATTATACTTCTTCTCTGGTGATGCACAGTTTCCAGGGGTTAGGGTCTCTCTCCTTGGTGCCCTGCTTATACAATCTGCCGCCCTCGATCCTATATCCCTCGTTTCCTGGGTTCTTCTGACATACCTCGTATTTCTCTTCCAGCCGTTCCCGTCCTGTTCTTGCCACATTTATCTCAACTGGCGGTGCGCGTGATAATGCGTCTGCCACGGCGTTTAGTTTCCCCTTGGGGTATCTTACTTCAAATTGAAATGGATGTAAGCCTAATGCCCATCTTGCCACTCTTGCCACTCGAATTTTTTCCCCTTTCGTATCAGCTCCTGGAGCGGGTCCGCCCGTCCGGAAAAAATTTCCTGTACCATGACGCCATTCCCAAAAAGCTGTGGCCCTCCTTTGTTGTGCTTGGCGTCGGTATCTCCTTTATGGCTGGTACCTTGTCTGGGTCCGTCCGTATCCCTTGATCGGTCACGATGTGTCCCAGATATCTCAGCTCTTTTTGGATGAAATGGCATTTTTCTGCGTTGATTATTAAGTTCGCTTCTTGGAGCCTCCTGAATACCTCCTTCAGCTTCTCCAGGTGCTCCCATTTATTCCTTCCAATTACCACGATGTCATTCAGATATGCGAACTCGAACGGCTCCATTTCTGGCCCTATGATGGTATCCAGGGCTCGCTGGAACGTTGCCGGTTCCGTAGTAAGTCCAAATGGTATTACCCTCCTCTGGAACAAACCTCGTCCCGGTACTGTGAATGCCGTGTATTGCTTACTATTCTCGTCCATAGGTATTTGCCAATACTCCGCTTTCAGATCGACTGTGCTAATTAACCTGGATTCCCGGAGTTGGTTCAATATAAAATCCATCCTTGGTACCGGGTACGCGTCTTCCGTTCTCTCGTTTAGCAATCGGTAGTCCACGCACATTCTCCATTCGTTATTTTTCTTCAGTACCAAGACTACCGGTGCGCTCTACGAGCTTCGCGAGGGTTCTATTAGCCCCTGGTCCAAAAGTTGATCCACTTGTCCGTTTATAATGGCTTGCTGTTTTGGGTTGCGCGTGTAATAACGTTGCTTCACCGGTCTTTCGTCCTTCATGTATATTGTGTGCGTTGCGATCGTACTGCATCCCTTCATTTTCTCAAACACCAGCATTTGGTCTGCCAGGAACGTCTCCTCGTGGGATTGCCCAATTTTTATCACCGCTTTTCCCGTTGTTTCTGTTTCAGTTCCTCCTGAGGCTCTCTGATGGCTATTTCCTGGTGGCCGCATCGTATTCTGGTTCCTACTTTTGCCAAGAAATCCGTCCCAAGCAGCATTCCTCCTGTTACCTGTTCCAGGATTAAGAAACTTAGCTCGAATTGCTCGCTCCCGAACGGGACGAGCGTGGTGAAGTTCCCTATGACCTTCTACCTTGGCTCGTTTGTCCCTGCTTCTTTTAGTTTTCGTATCTCCTCCTGTCGATTACGCTTCTTGACGCCCCGGTGTCTACTATTCCCTTCGCCCTCCTTGTCCGCCTCAATTTCCTCCACTTCTTCTGACAGTGTAAGGAACTCTGTTAGAGACGAAAAGCCTGATCTTCGTGCACACAGCTTCATCTTACTCCGACAGTTCTTGTAGATCCTTTCCAGCTTTTCCTCTTCCGAGTGGTCGGTGAATCTCATTAGCTTTCTCAGCTCCATTGCGTATGTTCGTGTTGGTTCTCCCGTGCTTCCTCTTTTGTGGCCATCTTTTTGCTGTCCGGCTCGATCTGGACTCCTCCACCCGGTATTTCCATTTTTTGTACTTATTTGATACCTCCATCAGTTCTACCTACCTACCAGCAGTTCGTTCCAACATTTAGTTTGATGTCAAGCGTGGTTGCTGAAAAGAAGATTCCACCCAGAGTATGACGCAGCTTGTTTGGTTAAGGATAGAACAGATGTTAGTTGTTTATTTAATATTTATGGTTACAGAGTTAATTCACAGGGATCGGCTGGTCTTCGCCATGGGCGGTCAGCGGGCCTAGGAAGGGAGAGCTTCCGAAGTGGGTAGCCTGGCGTCCGATGCTCCGAAGTGTACCGTGGGGGAGCCGCGTGGGGACAGGGCCAGGCCGTCTTGGTGATCCGCTAGCTAAAAAAAGGAAGCGTGTGCCGGCCCGGGAACCAATCACGCGAGCGAGTGTGAGGAAAGAACCCAGGGGTTCGGTATGAGAAAGAATGAATAGAAACCCAGTGGGTCTCTGGTGAGAGATGACGCGAGGCCCTTTGGGTCCGACGCGTGAGAGATGCAAAGCCCCTGTGGGTCTCTTGCGAGAGATGACGGTAGGCCCTTTGGGTCCGACGCGTGAGAGATGCAAAGCCCTTGTGGGTCTCTTGCGAGAGATGACGCGAGGCCCTTTGGGTCCGACGCGTAAGAGATGCAAACCCCCTGCGGGATTCTTGCGATAGATGACGCGAGGCCCTTGGGGTCCGACGCGTGAGAAATGCAAAGCCCTGGTGAGGCTGTTGCGAGAGTGCTGGCAGTGATCCAGTGGATCTGCTGCGGGCGAGCATCGGCGAGTGGTGCTCCCTCGGTATGACCGAGTTCGAATGTATTAGATTTGGCCCTAGGCTAAATCCGACCAAAAGCGACTAATGCTGGTGAAGGTGCCCAACTCCGAGAGAAGGCTGATCTTACCTTGGCGAGATCCACCGCAAAATTGAATCTTCCCAAGCAACCTTCTTATATACGGCACTGTGACCGTCCGTTCACCAAAGCGCCCCCGTGCATTCAAATTCAAAATTATGTTTTATTCTTAACTAATAATCGTAATAAAACTGGTACTTCAGGTTTCTTCTTACAACTACAAAACAACCTATAACTATTTACTTCGTGATGATTTCCCTTAACGTTATCCTTAATTCCCTAATTTTAATAACTATCTATTTTTATGCTTATAAGCAATATCCAAATTCGTAAATAGTGCCATGCAACTATTTACGAATTTGGACAACCAAATCCTTGTCGGAAGCAGTCATCTAGCTAATACCAGAATTATGGCTTACAATTTGTTCAGCATCACTGTATGCTGAATTATCTTTTTATCTATAAGACAAGCCGCGATAAGGTCTTGCGAGTCGCCGATTGCTCGGCTCACCATTTACATTTCGTTCTCTATCGCTATCAACACGAATTCGCAGCGCTGCTAAAATAAATCATAGAAAAAAGCTCTCGGCCTTTTCTTTCGCACCGTTCACGGCACCCCTTATTTTTTGTATAATTTTAAGTTGTAAAACATATCTAGAGATAGGTGGGATAAATTTATGCCCTCCTCAAAACATTTGGTGACCCAGACGTGATCGTGAACGCGTTAAAAAATTATTAAATATCGTTGTAATAATTCCAAGGGCCTCTTACACAATTCGGTGTAAAGGTCGATAAACTTAATTCGTATCGATTGTACGGTATTCGCTTATACCTGAAAACCAAAGCTCCAGGTAGCATCGGCTGCTGAACATTTCGAAAACAACGCCGAGCGTTACACCATTTAGGTTGCTAAGCGGAGGTTTTTCGTTTTTCGGTTCCGTTCTACCAGCTTCTTCTATTCTCGATTTCGTCGCGATTAGTAAAATGCATCATAAGTTCACGTATTGACTGTTGTATACCCTTTCTGAAAATAATTCGAAATGTCGGAAGCAAATAAAACGGAACTTGTGCACCGTGCCTCAGACAACGAAGACTTTTATCGGGCAAGGTTAAGCTCCGTGGCGCGTCAACTTTCTGGTTAAATACAGTCCTAAGTGACGAACAGTTCGCCAATTTCGAAGAAAGCGAATTGCAGGTGCGGTTAGAGTTAGTCGAAAGGATGAATTCCCACTATGACCGCTGTCAACTTAACCTCGAACGGGTAATAATCGCGGAGATGGAATCCAACGCGCGCATAAGATTTGCCACCGCGTACTGTGCCACAAAATGGAGAACTTGCCGCTATTTAAACAGCGAAAAGAGAAAGTCCTTGCCAAATTTAATCAAATTTTATAGCATCAGTGCCGCCGCATTTAAAGGCAATTCTAGGCCTACCAAACTGCCAGAATTTCATTTTCCGCGATTTTGGAGGAGCATACATCGATTGGCCGGACTTCTACGCTATGTTCAACACAGTGGTGAGAACAAACGAGGACTTGTCAAATATGGAATAATTTCAGCATCTTCGTTCCTGCTTGGATGGCGCAGCGTTGAACACAATTCAATCCCATGAAAACCATTGAGAGGAATTATGACAGGGCCTTAGAACTATTGATTTTACGCTTTGATAATAAATTGTTACAATTCCAGGCACACGTTCGGTCATTATTCAAGCTACCATTTCTGGAGAGGGAATTAGCAAGTAGTTTGCTTCAATTAAGCGACAAGGGAAATTCACACCTGCGCGCCCTCAATATTATCGGGGTGCAGGATCTCATCTCTTCGAAGCTGGACCGTCAGACCCAGGAGAGGTGGGAGGAGGGGTTGCCTGCAAAGGAGCTGCCGAATTGGGACAAATTTTCCACATTTTTAGATCTTCGATGCCGCATGATGGAGAATTTTGAATGCGCTATGGTAGACCATACACTTAGCAAACAATTGGAAAATGTAGCTAGTAGAAGTCTTCACACCACATTTACTGCTTCGTCTTCGACATTGCAAACCATTGTGTCCACAGGGACACAGCTTACGGCAATGCAGATCTGGCAGCTGTAGGAACTACCACCAGAAGCATCATACTCGTCTGCATAAGCAGTCGAATCCCATTGAAATCCTTCGTCAGGTCCTGAAATGCCGCCAAATACCTCATCTTTAGTTTCTGTAGCCTTGCCCAAACCACCACCTGTAGCTTCATCGCCAAATAATGCCGATTACGTGTTGCTTGCCACCGTAACAGCCTTACTCGACTGGGCCTCTCAATTCAACTTCGTCAACTCTCGTTTCGCAAATCAACTACAACTCCAAATCTATCGCACAACCATCTCCATATCAGGGATCGGCGAGTCCTCGCTAGCATCGGATAAGTTGGTCAACATTTTCGCACAATCCGCTGATGCCCAGTACAGCACGTCCCTTGTAGTGGTCGTTACCCAGTCAAACATCGATTATCACCCACAGTTCGACCTTAACCCATCTGAGTGGAAAATACCGGAAAATCTCGAGCTCGCCGACCCTCTCTTCTACAAAAGTCAGCGCATTGACTTGCTTATTGCAGCAAGTTTATTCTTCGAGCTGCTTTGTATTGGATAAATTCGTATAGGAAACCTTTTACCCACCCTGCAGAAAACCAGATCGTCTCAGGGTGTCTAAAGGTAGGAGCCTCTACGCGCTCAAATTTCCCGATTCAAGAACCCAGCACTCAGTCTGAGTCTGAGTCAAGTTCGGACACATTAAATAGAAGTGACCCAGGCGTTGGGCCTAGCTTGGGATCCACTATCGGATAGTTTACTTTTCACCTTCTCAAGCCCGTGGACATACCAGACCGAACCAAGCGCAGCATTCTTTCGGCAATAGCTTGGTTCTACGATCCACTCGGATTAATAGCCCCGATCATCACCAAGCCAAAAATTTTTATGGAGGCCCTATGGAAGGATAAGCTGGACTGGGATGAATCACAGGATGTCACAGACCACAACAGCTACTTGTTTAAAATTTCCTCGCATTAATTTACAGAATAACTCATTTTGCAAAATTCGTGGACTTCGCAATGCCTGCTTGAACGGGCTCCTCCTCCTCGTCTGCACTGCTGGCGTTGGCAGGTGAAAGCAGAGGTACTGGAATAGGCGGCGGCACCAATATCTTCTCATCGTCATCATCATTTTCATCTTCACCTTCGTCGAGAAGCCACTCTTCTGGCCAGCTTTCAAGTGGAAGAACCCGGCCTGGCCACGTATACAACTAGGCAGCATGGTCCTCATCAAGGAAGACAACCTATCCCCCTTGCGGTGGCGCCTCGGAAAACACTGTCTCCGGAGATGACGGCGACGATTGAATGCGATGATCCGCACTAGCTCTGGATTGTGCAAGCGGCAACAAGGAAATTAGCTGTCATGCCACTCGAAACCACGTCGCTTGGTAGTATGACTCTTCCAACGGGGGGAGTATGTCGGGAGCAGTCATCTGGTTAATACTAGAATTATCGCTTACAATTTGTTCAGCATCACTTTATGCTGAATTATCTTTTATCTATAAGACAAGTCGCGATAAGGTCTCGCGAGCCGCCGATTGCTCGGCTCGCCCATTACAGTTCGTTCTCTATCGCTATCAAGACGCAGTTGCATCGCTGCAAAAATAAATCATAGAACAAATCTCTCTGCCTTTTCTTTCGCACCGTTCACGGCACCGCATTATTAAACTCCGCCTCAGGTATATATAATATATGCTTAGTTAAGAGTAGTCAGTAAGATAGGATTTAGGTTAGATTAAGGATTAATTTAAGACCCACGGAGGGCACTTGGATTTAGGTACATCATTTAAGACCCACGGAGGGCATTTAGGTTTACGTTAATTAGTACATTTGTTACATACATTGCTAAATCATAGGTTTCATCACAAACACCGCCTCGAACACATCAACGTCACACAGCGCCAAACTATCCTCAGCAGAGCAATCATACCGGCAGAGCCAATACTGCCTCGAACACATCAACGTCACACAGCGCCAAACTATTATCGGCAGAGCCATCATACCGGCAGAGCCAGCACCGCCTCAAACACATCAACGTCACACAGCACCAAACCATCATTGACCGAGCCATCATACCGGCAGAGCCAACACCGCCTCGAACCCATCAACGTCACACAGCGCCAAACTATCATCCCACAGCGCAACCGCAACAGAGAAATCTGTAGCTTCTCTCTACACGACGACGGCTGACACGAGAACAGCGGATCGACATCAGAGAAGGGCTTCGAAGAACTCTGACTGCTCGCCGATCAGGGAGTCGGTTTTGAGAACTTAATGATCCCCGATAAACCACGTGGCCGGCTGACATGGAGTAGTACGGGTAACCCGGCCAAGGGCCAACTCCAAATCGTGGGAGGCCAGCGGTGCGGAAGTGTAGGGAACAGCGTAGGGATAGGCTTAGAATATAAGCAAGGCATGTAAATATGCTCAGCTCCGGAAGTATTCAGACCAATCCTGGTCGGCAAAACGGTCTCCGGATGACGGAACCGCATTTCCCTCTTCCTCTCATCCTTTTCCCCCTTTCCTCGTAGTTCGGAGCACCGGAACCCAGCTGACGGGGCAGGGCAAACCGAATCCCGGGTGACGGGATCGGCCGCTCATACCCTCCCTTGTAGTTCGGAGCACCGGCACCCGGCTGACGGGATCGGCCGCTCATACCCTCCCTCGTAGTTCGGAGCACCAGCACCCGGCTGACGGGGCCGGGCAAACCGATTCCCGGGTGACGGGATCGGTCGCCTCACAGGCGCTCCCAGGAGACATCACACAGGCGCACGAGCACGCCGCCTCACAGGCGAACCCAGGGCCACGCCGCCACACGGAGACACCGCACTCGAAGACATCGCAGGGCTGCACGTGTGCGTCCTCGCCCCGAGAGCGCCACACGCAATATCACCCACACAAGTACACGCACGGCCCTAAGCTGGGCTGGAACACTGCCCCACTCCTGACGCGTCAGCGATCCAGCGGAATCCATTTTGCCAACCGACAGTTAGAGTCCAATCGCTTACGCCAGCCGCCGGCTAAGTAACACCAAACGTATCTATTCCGTTACGGAAAAGGAATGCCTGGCGTTAGTATGGGCCATCCGCAAGATGCGCTACTACCTCGAAGGGTATCGCTTCGAGGTAGTCACGAACGTGTGCGTCCTCGCCCCGAGAGCGCCACACGCAATATCACCCACACAAGTACACGCACGGCCCTAAGCTGGGCTGGAACACTGCCCCACTCCTGACGCGTCAGCGATCCAGCGGAATCCATTTTGCCAACCGACAGTTAGAGTCCAATCGCTTACGCCAGCCGCCGGCTAAGTAACACCAAACGTATCTATTCCGTTACGGAAAAGGAATGCCTGGCGTTAGTATGGGCCATCCGCAAGATGCGCTACTACCTCGAAGGGTATCGCTTCGAGGTAGTCACGAACCACACCTCGCTAAAGTATATGAACTCCATCGACAACCCCACGGGCAGGATCGCTCGATGGACATTGGAGTTACAGCAGTTCCAATACGACGTAACATACAGGCGCGGAGTCCAGAACCTGGTCGCAGACGCGCTCTCGCGCCAGCCTCTGGCGACGTTACAATAGGCACAAGTCCCAGACAGCGACTGCAAGTGGATCGCAAAGATGTTACTCAGGATCCGGCAGGAGCCGGCCAAGTATCCGGATTTTCGAGAGGAGAACGGGCAACTCTACAGACGCATCGGGCTCCGCCCAGAGGATGAGGAGTACACCACCTGGAAGTTATGCTTGGGCACTCATGACTGCGCAAGAGTCCTGACGGAATGCCACGACCACCCCACTACTGGCCCGGATTATACCGAGAGGTAGCCAAGTACGTGTGACGATTCCAGAGCTGCCAAAAATTCAAGGTAAGCCAAGAGAAACCGGCCGCGTATTATGCACGGACTTCGTGGGATCCCTCCCGCGCCCCAAGCAAGGGAACACAGCCCACACCAGTTCCTCGGACATTTGTGTCCCCTTGTATTTGACTAACAAAGGGTCATTGTAAGAGGGGTTCCCAGGCAATGCAAATCACTAAAAAATAAATTCACAAAATTCACGTTTATTATTATATATCACATATGTAAATAGCGATGTTCTCTCGCCTGCCGAAGACGACAGTCTTTGCCCTCATCCCGCTTTCGTTCTCGCTTCCACGCATCGTCCCAAAGTGCGAGAGCGATCAGCTGATTGCTCTTCGCTCCCCGCTCCCAGCTTCCATCACACTAGGACAAGCAGCAAACCGCCCGCCCATGCAAGACCTAGCATGAGAAACCTTCGCTTATCCGTTCCATTCTGGCTGTGGGGTAGAATCTAGTATGGGAAAGTAAACACGAAGTGTGGGCAAGAAACGAATTAACTATAATTGAGGTGTGTATGTGAGGGCGCTTAAGATCGGATCGGCAGTGGACAGAGCTCCGACACAGAACGCTTCAACCGGCCTTGCTTGGTTTTAAGCGTGACAACTCGAACCAACGTATCCGTCCCCGGCTTTAGCTGTGCGCTGTGAGAGGGCAAAGCGGCCGCGAGTTAAGACATGCTTCTATGCTTATAAGCACCGTAGCCAACTCCTTATAGGTGAGCCGTCGATCCGCAATGACCCTCTTCAGGTGGCGTTTCACCGACTTCAAGTTAGCCTTCCACAGCCCGCCTAAATTGGGCGACTGAGGAAGACTGAAGTGCCACGTTGTCCGTTGTGACGTGAGCTTGGGGGCTATAAGCTGATCGTAATCTTCTTACCGTAGAAGCTTACCGTAGAATTTCTTTATTAGATTGTCCGCCCCCACAAAGTTGGTTCCGTTGTCACTGTAAAGGTGCCGAACCATCCCTCTCCTCCCGGTGAATCTGTCCAGCGCCAGCAAAAAATGCTCCGTGGTGAGGCCTGTCACCGCTTCCAAATGCACTGCCTTTGTTGCAAGGCAAATGAAAACGGCGATGTACCCCTTGTAGAAGCTGGTGCCTCGCAAACGTGCTGCCTTGAGCTCTATAGCTTAACGAATGGACGACTAGGGGGGTTGAAGCGGAAAGTCTCCCATGAGATGAGCCGAAGCGGAGGGATGTGCCCGGAAACAGTGGACACATTTCCGCACAACTCATCGAACTGCCTGCCTTCCTGTCACTATTCAGAACCGCTGGCGTGCCTTCCGACAAGATCGGCGACAAGCTCAAAAGCTTACTTCGCGCAGGCAGCCGTTTACTATCTCTTACTGCAGCCAAATCCATTGGGAACGATTCCCGCTGCACGATGCGCACTATAGCCCCTAAAGCAAAGTCAAGCTCTTCAATGGCTAGGGGGCCGATGCACCTCTCCCCCTTGCCGACAGCATTGTGCCCGAACCGCAACGCATAGGCCGTGAGTCGTACAGCCCGGCTGAAAGTAGAAAATCTGCCAACGAACGGCGGAAGCAGGACTGCGTGGTGAACTCGTACTTTGGCCGCCTTTGCCTCTAGTGCGGCATCGTTGGTGTCGACCTGCTCGAACTCCATAGAAGGCCAGTCACTCGGACTGCGTGTAAGCCACTCAGGGCCTCCACCAAAAGCCAAAGCCCTTCAATTCACCCGTAGACAGTCCTCTTGTCGCACAGTCCGCTGGATTCTCAGCCGTGCCCACAGGCCTCCACGAACGTCTTCCACCTAGTGATGTCTCCGTACAGCCAGTGTAAAAGGATTGTGGCATCCGTCCAGTAGAACGATTCGATGGGTAGGTCGCTTAGTCATTTAGCCGAAGTAAGCCATCTTACCAACCTGACGGCCAAAACTGCGCCACTCAGCTCCGTTCTAGGTATAGTCAAGGGCCTTGTGGGAGTCACCTTTGACTTCGAGGCCAACAGTGAGCTATAGCATGCTCCGTCCTCGCATTCGAGCCTTAGGTAGACTGTGACCGTCGCAGAACGCGTGAAGCTGAGCTGACACTTTACATCCAGGGGAATAATGAATCCATCGGTCTCTGCTTATGTCGTCAATCCTCCCGAAACGTTCGCCACCGTTCTACGAGGGCGGTCGGAACCTCGTCGTCCCACTCCAGCGCCGACTGAGTGCCATCCGCATGCGTTTTCTTTGCCATGATTACCTCCTTTAGGATCAGCTTTCCCACGATGATGACTGGTGCGATGAGACCCAGTGGATCGATCAGCCTAGCTATGCTCGATAGAATCATCCGTTTGGTGATCCTAGCTGGAATCTCAAAATTGATCTGAAATTTAAAACAGTCCTTATTCGGGAGCCAATACATCCCTAACGCCTTGATAGGAACCGTAGTGTCCCAGTTTAAAGGAGACCGACTGGACTGATGCTCCGCAGGATTCGAGAGCAATAGACTAGACTCGTTGCTAGAGCATTTCCGCAACTCCATGCACGCGGATTTTATCGCCCCCGATACTAGTGTCCGCATATCCCTTGCCTCCTCCGACGTGTAACCTCCGGAAAGAATGTCATCCACATATATTTCGCTCATCAACAATCAAAAATCCGAACTAGTGTCCGCCTATCCCTTGCCTCCTCCGACGTGTAACCCCCGGAAAGAATGTCATCCACATATATTTTGCTCATCAACACCTCTTCCGCCTTGGGAAACGAACGGCGCTCGTCCTTCGCAAACTGCTGGATAGCCGTGAATGGTGCAGACGCCGTCCCAAAGGTTAACGTTGACAAGGCGAAAACGCTGATGGACCCATTCGCTACCCGCCATAAAATCCGCTGGTATTGGGCGTCTTCCGGATGAACATCTATACAACGATACATCTTCTGGATATCTGCTGCAAAAACGAAACGATATTTTCGCCAATTCAGCAACTGCGGCTTCTTCTTAAAGACCGCACAAGCCACATGCCTATTCGTAGAAGTACGCATAAGCGAACTGCTTTCACTGCCCACCTCCGGCGCTATTTGCTTGAGGGCAAAGTACTCCTCGATCTCCTTGACATATTTGCTTCACCGCTCCGGACTGCTCGACAGACGCCGTTCCAACTGCAAGAACCTATTCAGCGCCATCTGATGCGATCTTCCCAGAACCGTAGTTGGATCAATGTAAGTTTTGAAGGGCAACCATCCCACGTACTAGTCATCCGATCGACGAATATGTGTCTTCTGAAAAAAGAGGTCCCCCTCCGATGCTAAAGAACGGTACGGAACGGTAAAGTACGGCCTCCACCTCGCAGAAACGCTTGAGAAATGCCTCGCTGTCCAAGAGCACCCGAAGGCACCCAACCTGGGTCGCTTCCCGCACTCCGTCCGCCAAACCAGATAGGATCCACCCAGGGTGAGCGTTCTGAGGTATAGGCTCGCCGGGCAGCCCGATCCTGGTGTCCGGCAACATGATTTGCGCCAACAGGTCCACACCCAAGATTGAGGACATACGCGGAATCAACGTCTTCTGAAAAGTTAGGATTAACACTACTACGAATTTCAAAATTGACAGTATACTTGCACGGACGACCGCCCCCAGGACCCATCCCAAAAGTAGATGTTCGGGTGCCAGATCGCTTCAGATGCAAGGACAGTACCACGTGCTCTGAGACAATGGTTGCCTACGATCCTTGGTCGACCAGGGCGTTTATGACAGCGTCCAGTCCGTTGACCGGGTTCCGCACGGTGATACGAGCAGTGGCGAGAAAGACATTTCTCGAAGACAGATCCGATGAATAGCATCCGTAAGATGCGTCGGGGTTCTGGTCTGTCGTTGGCTGCCTGCGCTGTTGAGATACGTTCTCCCTGTCTGCAGGTACACTAGGAGTCAGCGCCACTGTCCGGACCGGATGCGGCGGCACGCGGCTCGGCGATTGGCTGTGAGCCAAAACTGGGAAATGCAACAATGTGTGATGACGCTGCCCACAAACGTGACAGCCTTTATTACTAGTGCAGCGCGAAAGGAAATGCGCCTTACTTAGACAATTTTTACATAATTTAGCCCTGCTTACTATATCCTTCCTCTGGTAGCAGTCTAGGGCCAAAAACCTTGAGCAACGACGCAGGATATGGTCGCCGCCGCAGTGGTAACAGGCGCCGCTAGGGCGCCCAGCGTGCTCCTGTGCACTGTGCACTCGCACTCGTTCGGTAGGGTCTGGGCTAGCAGCGGAGTCGAACCAACAGATCGTTTAAAAATGATTCCAACTCTCTGTAGGATGGAACTGTGGAACAACTTCTCTGATGGTGCTCCCAAGCGTTGTGGGTCTCCTTTGGTAGCCTCGATGCCACGTAGTGTGCCAACCAGTGCTGCGATTCCCTGTCCAAGGCTTGAACGCGGCGGAATGCTGGCAGACAAACATTGACCGTGCTTAACATCGACCGTATCAACTCTGTGTTATCCTTCTGTAGCCTAGGCAACGCGTAGATGGCATTCATATGGTGCCCGAAAACGAGGCGAAGATTGTTGTACCTCTTGATCATCAATCCCCAAGCCACCGAATAGTTCCCTGCCGTGAGCTGCATCTGACGGATGTCATTATCGCGGTCCCTCGGCAGCGACTCCTTGAGAAAGTGCAACTTCTGCACACTACTCAGATTGGCGTTGTTGTGGATTAGGCTTGTGAAGGCATCATAATAGCCTGGCCAATCGACACACGCGCCGGAGAACTTCGGAACCGACATCTGGTCCATGTTCAGCCGCATTTCCGCATCGGCCCCCAGACACTGGCAGCGTAGGCGCACAAGCCTCTGGTCCAAGTTTGTCCAAATCCTCCGCGAAAGCGCAATGGGCATCCATGTACCGCTCCTCGACTGGAAATCCTTCGTGGCATAGGGCAACACAGAAAATCCTTCCAAGTTTACGATCACTGAATCCATTTCCGTAAACACGCTTCGAAACTCCTTAGCTTGTTCCAGCTATTTCTTCAGGTAAATCCTCGTTTTCCTTGATTGCAAATCCTTCTTAAATTTTGCAACAGGGATTTCACGGACTGGAATCGATTCACCTGCAAGTTAACCAACTGCTCCAAAGTAGGAGCATCCGACCCCGCTTTTATGTTGACCAGTGTAAAACCAAACTTCGCGCGCAACTCACCACCCCAAATAATAATTTAATAGAAAAAAAATACTCAGTAAATTTTATTTCGCACACAACTTGTCTTCCGAATCCACCCCAAGACAAAGCGAAGATCAACGACCGTCTCCAAAGTTAAAAAAACTATCGTCTTGCGCCTATGTATCGTAGTTCTCCTCTTCCGTGATTCGCAGAGCCGCCGGCTTGTAGTCTAGGTGCAGCTGCGATTCCGTTATGCACAAAAATCCAGCCCAAAAAAAGCGAAGAGAACGTCCAGAATATATGTCTATGTATCGCCGTTTTCTTTCTTCTTCACTTTTTCGCGGTATGCATAGCCGACTTCCAAACTTAACGCAGTTTAAGTCAAGAGGTTACAAAATAAAAAGGGTTAACCTCAATTGAGATACAGACAACTAAATATATAATCGAACAAGACTTTCATATCGTGGATTTTAAAAATTAATAAGATTTTTTATTAAATTTGATTTTATGAAATGCAGGGTTTATTTTAATAAATAATTCGAAAATTTGCTATGGCGAAAAGGCACGGCGAGTGCGTACGAGAGGGAGTTTCGATTTGAACTCGACGAGAGGGCACGGCGCATGCGTAAGAGAGGGAATTTCGATTTATACTGATTTATTTGACTTAAATTATCTTATGCTATGGACAGAGAGAGGAAGGCGGCGGCCGAATTCGCCTGAGCGAAAAAGCTTTATTGATCCCCGCTCCCCTCTTTACACTGAAAGACCGGACATTGAATGAACACCACCCCCTCTGAAGGGTCGACGTCCTTCAGGATTGCAAAGATAAAAGCGCCAATCTGTGAATACGTTCCACCGGTACGTTTCCACCGCTGCCTTCACGTCCGCCACTCGGCCCTTGCCGTCAGTGCCGACGTGCACCGCCACCACGCGCCCGATTCTCCACTGCTGGGGCGGCATTTTGTCCTCTCCTACGACGACGAGCGATGGGAAGTTCAGGCCCAGTTTCTTGTATATGGGAAGTTCAGGCCCATTCTTTATCTGGCCAACTAACAGAATTTCAAAGAATGAATATGCGCCGAAGAAGAATGGATTTGGCAATTGAATATTTACAGGTACACTCCACCCGCTGGTGTTCACCGCTTGATCCTGACTTTTCGTTAACACGCTCACGATAGCTGTGGCAAGAATAACTCAATCGGATACAGTCGCATGCAAAACATGCAACCACGCTCCCGATTCTCCTCTGCTGGGGCGGCATCTCTGTCCTCTCCTACGACGACGAACGATCCCACGTATCCCTCTGCAGGCTCGAGACCTACTCCCGAGACCATCGCTGCCAAAACCTGTGCTTGTGACACAAGACATTGCGCCATCGCCCCAAGCAGGATCTGGTCCGGGAACGACGATGTTGGTAGAGCCAACAGCGGGCCGCCGTTCAGAAGATGCCCGGGGGTTAGGGCTTCTCAGTCGCTGGGGTCGCTGCTAAGCGCTCCGATTGGTGAAACCTCTGCTGCACGTTTAAGGAAGCGAAAGAAATGCAATTTCCTATGTGATGCTCTGCAGAGGTGCAAAACACACATAAACCAGGGTCGTCCCTGGCAGCGACCAACTAAAAACTTTTATTTCCACTCTTCTTCGGGAACGTATTGCTAGGCTGAACATTTTTGGGCTTGGAAGCCTCTTCGGCGACCATGTGCTGGTATCGCTTATCCAATGCCGCCTAACATTCGCTCCAAAGAGGAGGCGAATTATAGTCCTACTGTTCTTTCCACTTTCTCTTTGTTCGTGCATCGACTTTGCTCTTTATTAAATGGATGAGGATGGCATTCGTTATCCGTTTGACATCCCCAATAGACAGTACAGAATCATAAAGAGCTCTGACTGTGCCGATCAAATTTCTCAAGGATGAAGCTGATGGCTGGGACATTTTCGGCAGATTGAAAAGTGTAGATATATTGTCGAAGAAAATCAGACAATCATTATCGTACACCCGCTTCAGGCTAGCCAAAGCTTTGGGGTAATTGACCGCAGTGACTTGGAACGCCCTGACTGTGCCTAAAGCGTCGCCAGCCAGACACGATATCAAATGATTAAATTTTTCCATATCGTGCAGAGTGTCATTTTGGTCGACAAATGGTTCGAAAAGGCTTATAAAATTGTTAAATTCGGAGTGCTTTCCGCTGAAGGTTGGAAGAGCAACGCTCGGCAAACGGCATTGTTAAGTGCGCTTCACCGGACGAGCAGCTTCATCGGCGCTCATACGCCTGCCTTAGCTTATTAGCGAAATTAGTAATAATTTTGCCATTACGGCGGTCTCTTCCAGTTCCTCGCGGAAGAAATCGTTTGCGTCTTTTGTTCGATTTGATTCTGAATCAAAGAAGCATTTTCGATGTGCGAATTCAAAATTTCTAATCGACTTTCTAATTCGACTGGATTTAGAGAGAGTCGACCCTCTTGTATATACTGCTGTGTTCGGGATATACTGCGCATTATTCCATCTCGTTTATTTTTAAGCTCTTCGAAATCTTTGCTCGCCATGTCGAAGAGTGTGATAAAATTTAGTTTAATTCGAAGGAAATAACGAATCAAAAAATAAAAAATAAAAAATAAACAAGAGGAAGCGCTATAGTCGAGTGCCGCGACTATAAGATACCCGTTACTGCTTACACAATTTTAACAAATTCATTTTGCTATTGGAAATTCCCCAAGCGCCACCTATTGTCGGAGAAAGCATGTCGAGTAACTGATAGTGACGTCACTGCCCATGTGCGGCCTTATAACCTAAATAAATAAGTTGTACAAGGTCAAACGAAGGCATTCAAAATAATATTATAGACGACACAAATAATAATATTAGTGACAGACTGACATGGCTCAATCGTCTTCGCTATTGATTCTGATCAAGAATATATATACATTTTAGGGTCGGAAACGCTTCCTTCTACCTGTTACACACTTTTCAACGAATCTAGTATACACTATTACTCTCGAGTTTTTAAAAGAATTTTTTTTTTTAATTAGTACTTAATAACGATAAATAAAATGAAGTGATCAAAAATATTTATATTTCCAAAATATTTATATATATATATATTTATGTTATTATCTATGTATGGCCATACTAAATGTGGTTTTGGAATAAAAAGTTTTAGTCTATCCTTTTGAACTATCTGTTTTTTGTTTCTGTGATTAACTATTATAATATTATTTCTATCTCCTATTTCTGTTACTTTATACGGACCAGTATATTTATAATCTATCATATGACTTGTTTCATTTCTTAATAATACTTTATCTCCTACTTATTTATCTATTTTGTCTAACTTCTGATCATATAGTACCTTATTATACCCGTTACTCGTAGAGTAAAAGGGTATACTAGATTCGGTGAAAAGTATGTAACAGATAGAAGGAAGCGTTTCCGACCTAACAGAAGGAAGGAAGCGTTTCCGACCCTATAAAGTATACATATTCTTGATCAGGATGAATAGCGAAGTCGATTGAGCCCATTCCGTCTTTCCGTCTGTCCGTCCGTCTGTATGCTGAGATCTGTAAACTATATCTATAAACTATAAAGTTAATTACAAAGTTGAGATTGGGCATGAAGATTCTTGAGGTTCCTACGCAGCGCAAGTTTATTTCAGAGCCCTGCCACGCCCACTCTAACGACCTGATATCTTGGTAACTATAAGTGATAGGAAGATCGGATTACGCATGTTGTTTTTTATGATGCCCCAAATACGAATTGTTTTTTTTTTCCATTTAGCCACAGCCCGGGAATCCAAGAATGCAAAAACCTCGGGAACTATTAGAGCTAGAAAATTGTACTTAAGATGTATACTTACGTATTGATGCTACTGCAACTTGTCATGGGTTTTCATTCGGACACGCCCACCCTAATGCCCACAAACCATAGAAAATTGTGGCGTCCATAATATCATAGTATATGGCTTCGGTTGACCCTGTATAACACATTTTTGTATATATATATCTATCGCTTAACCACAGATTTTTCAAATCGGAACACTATTTCGTTATTTATGAAGAAATTTAGCTTATAATGCCTTACAAGGGCGGTGACGTCCCTATCGACTCAACATGCTTTCCCTGACAATATTTTCATCATGATCAAATTTATATGATATTTTAATTTTTTATTTCATATTTCCCGGATTATAAGCCAGCTCGAGCTGCGGTGGCAACTCCAGAATATGTATGCTTATTCTTTACTTCCTAGCTTTTATAATTAACGATACCTTACCGTTTTTAATTTTTCGTTTCGTGGGCGATAGAGTGGTCATGGCCAAATATGAAAGAAGAACTTGTAGTTGCCGAGATTTTAACGTTCCTACAAAATCGGCAATGCCCGAGTGCGGACGTCGTTGCCTTCCAAATTGTCAGTGGTTTTTGCAATTTAGCTTCTTCCCCTTCTCCTCTTTCCATCGCGCACGTGTTTTTTCCCATATTTGTTTTTCAAGTGCACAGCAAAAATCTTTGTAATAGCCCCTGGGCCACCCAACCTTGGGGATAACCGCTTTGCCTTAGCGTTAGCCTCAAAGCAAAATACCCCATCAAAGGCTTCCAGTCGATTTCCCTGAACTTCCCCTCATCCCTCAAAAGAACCTTCTGTTTGGTCATTCCGTTCGTTCAGAAGCCCGATCAAAGACAATACAGTTGCTGAGCGGACCGAATCGGCTATACAGGTATAGAATGTTTAAAGTTGGAAGTTAATCTGTGGCATTTTTTCGAAATAATTTCGGCCCATCTTTAAACTTTTTGCATTCGTGTAAAATCGGTAGATAGTGAGCATGTAACACATAATTTTACATTTTTGCACTAACAAATTATTTTATATTTATTATACTTGCAAATTGCGTTTTAATTCCCCAACATCTCGTAGTGTGCACCAATTTAGGGTTCAATTTCGTGACAGAAAAAAAAATTATTTATTTCGTTTTCGTTTCTTTTTTTTCTGTAACTTGTTGCCAAGAAAATTGGAAATTTTCGCGATCATTTTTTGTCCGCTATTTTCCAACCCTCAACGCTATTTTCTTGGGACTTCCTTCCCGCTTATATATTCGTTGTTTTTTATTTATCGGCCAGTGTATCATTTTTCGCTAAGTGTCGTTACATACATAAAGGAGAGAACCACCGGCCGAACACAACACATATACACTCTTGCACTGATATCGCTGCCAGTTCTTTCGACTCTCTCTCTCTTTGTATTTTCGTTTCGGTCGTTGGACAAGTGCAAGCGTTGTTGTTGTTTTTCGCAGCGTTTTCGGTATTCTGGCTGAGATTGTGCTACACTTTGAATGTTGTGCGTGCGGCGTATTAGTGCCGAATGATTTGTTATTTTTTTCGAGTTAAAATAAATTTTTATCACAGTCTCCGTTTCTTAAAAAAACTTTTATAAGCAATAACATGGCGAGCAAATATATCCTAGAGCTTAAAAATAAACGAGATGGAATAATGCGGAGTATATCCCGAGCACAGTAGTATTTACAAGAGGGTCGACTCTCTCTAAGTCCAGTCGAATTAGAATGTCAATTAGAAATTTTAAATTCGCACATCGAAAATCCTTCTTGTCTTGTGTCACAAGCACAGGTTTTGGCAGCGATGGTCCCGGGAGTACGTCTCGAGCCTGCAGATGCGGCCATAGTGGAACCAGGAGGTCCCAAACGTCGACGTGGGAGCGCTCGTCGTCGTAGGAGAAGACAGCATGCCGCCCCAGCAGATCGGGCGCGTGGTGGCAGTGCATGACGGCGCTGACGGCATGGGAACATACCAGCGCGGCATCCAAACCACTATAGGAAATTTTTCCACTTTTCTGACCGAGATTAAAATCTCAAGAACAAGGCAAGATATTTAGGATCTGTTTTTTGATTTGAGTTCATATGGTCAATAGATTTCAGATATAAAAAAGGGGGCGAGGCACCGCCCACAACCTCAAGATAATATGCTAACTCAAAAACTAAGCAAGATATTAAGATTCTGTTTTTTGATTTGAGTTTATATGGTCAATAGATTTCAGATGTGAAAATATGTATACATAGGTGTGGCACCGCCCACAACCTCAAAATCAGATATTAACTATAAAAACTAAGCAAAATTGCACCGTCTTTTATATAAAACCCAAATTACTTTGCGAATATGTTTGTTATTCGTTTTAAAACACAAGAACTATGTTTGTAATAATAATTTGGATTTTTTTCTTAGTAGTAAAGGCACTGCACGCATAATTTAAGGAACAACCCGGCATTGGCCCATTTGAGGTTGCGTCCTTAAACTTAAATATCTCGAAAAGTGCATAAAAGTGCACTTTTTGGTTACATTCATTCGAATAAGAATGAAATACTCTAAAACATAGTCTTTATTTCATTGATGGAATCGGCTAGACTCACTTTTAATGCTAATTTAAAAATGGGATTTAAATCTAAAAATACGTTTCTTAGACTACTCACATTTTCACCCTATAATAAAAAAACACAAGTTTTTCCAACATTTTAAAAAACCCAAAAAAAAAAAAAAAAAAAAAATTTTTTTTTTTTTTTTTTTTTTTTTTTTTTTTTAAAATTTAAAACCCCAAATCCCAATATTGCCACTGCTTGTAAAGATAAACAGCAACAGCTGTTTTTATCAGCTGATTTCTTCGCAGTGGCGCCATCTATTTAAATTTCTGTTATGCAACACTTAAAATTGATCTAATGTGAAGGCAATTCAGTTAAAATTATTTTATTTTTTTTTTCAATTTCAAAAAATGGTTTTTGGCCACAAAAGTGGCAAAATTTCCTATAATGCATACGTTGGCGCTTCTGCCTGGACAATACTGAAAAAAATTTATTAATTTTCACCTTCAATTTATCGTTGTTGTTCCAAATTCACTAAACCGCTATCCGAATACTCTTGCTTCGTAGTCCACCGGGCTCTTAAGCATATCAGCAAAGTAATCTCTACGATCTCTACCCTACGTGATGGTTATCTGCTCCTTCTGGTTAACTCCCGTGAAGGCGCCGATAAGTTCACTAAGATTCAATCTTTACATGACATAGCTGAGGTTGAGATTAAGCTCCACCAATCCCTCAATTTTGTGAAAGGAACCATTTATGCCCCTTGCCTAATAAATGTTCCCGGAGCTGAAATTGCAGAAGAGCTGAAGTCACAAAAGTGCACAGCGCCCAATCGATCGCTCGCGGTCGAATATTATTAAAGCTCTTATTGAAGAAGCAAACAAAATAAATCCACAACCACCTCTAACGCCTTAAATCATCCGACTCCGATTCATCAATGGAAACATTGGATTCATAGTCCAGTGTTTCCCATAGCATTTCCCATCTCCAACACAAATCTTATTGTTTTATTTTAATCTATGCCAATTAAAATATTACAATAGAATATAAACGGAATTTTTAACAACTATCATGAACTTTCTATATTTATAAAAGAACAAGCCCCTGACATTTTATATTTACAAGAAACAAACCTGCCCTGTAACTTTATAAACTTGGTGCTAAGCAAGGCGTTGGTGTTCTTATCAAACAAAATCTCCCCTACTCACACCAAAACATTGACTCAAATATTCTCCGCTCTGTTTTGGAGCTCCAAATCAAAGTTTTACATCATCTGACTTATCCGCCATTCTCGATAGAGTTAGACACCCACTACATAGTCTAGAGGACTTCAACTCGTGGAGACCTCTATGGGGCTCTAGTCAGTCAAACACCAGAGGTAAAAAAATCGAGAAATTAATAGCGGAACAAGATCTGATTGGCTTCAACAATGGATCTCCCACACATCTATCCACCCACAATTCCCTTGCCCACGTTGACCTTTCCTTAATCACCCCGCAGATAACACATATGTGCAGTTGGTCCATCTTATCCAACCTTCACGTTAGTGATCATTTTCCCATATTTATTGATTTTTCCATAAATTTTAGTACCTCCCTACCCCTTCCCTGCCTAAATTCAAAATAGATTTAGCCAATTGGGATGCTTATAGATCTATATGCGAACAAACAGCATTGGATTGAAAGTCCGGTTGTCTAAGCCACCAAGTTGCACAAATAACAAAAGCGATTAGATCCGCAGCCAACTGCAGCTGTATAGTTGTGTCCCCTTGTATTTGACTATCAAAAGGTCATTGTAAGAGGGGTTCTCAGGCAATGCAAAATACTAAACAAAAAATTCACATCCATCCTGGTTGTGGGGTAGAATCTAGTATGGGAAAGTAAACAAGAAGTGTGCGCAAGAAACGAATTAACTATAATTGAGGTGTGTATGTGAGGGTGCTTATGATCGGATCGGCAGTGGACAGAGCTTCGACACAGAACGCTTCAACCGGCCTTGCTTGGTTTTAAGCGTGACAACTCGAACCAACGTATCCCTCCCCGGGTGTAGCTCGACGTCGCGCTCCAGTAGCCATTGCGACGGCGGAAAACGGTCGTCCTTGATAATGACGAGATCGCCAAGTTGGAGTCCTTCAGCCTGGCGGCACCATTTGGGTGCTATAGATGCTATAGATGTGCTAGCAAGTCCCGACTCTAAGCCTTCTAGAAATTACGCACCATAGCCTGCTGGATCAGGAACTGCTCCGCGAAGGACTTAGAATGTGAGCGAAACTCAGGAGGAGCATGCAGCGAGTCACCAATCAAGAAATGAGCCGGCGTGAGCACCTCTAGGTCGTCTGCGTCCGCTGTGAGAAGACAAAGCGTAGTATACTCCTCATAGGTGAGCCGTCGATCCGCAATGACCCTCTTCAGGTGATGTTTCACCGACTTCACGATAGCCTCCCACAGCCCGCCGAAATTAGGTGACTGAGGAGGATTGAAGTGCCACGTTGTCCGTTGTGACGCGAGCTTGGGGGCTATAAGCTGATCGTAATCTTCTTCAAGCTTACAGTAGAACTTCTTCATTAGATTGTCCGCCCCCATAAAGTTGGTTCCGTTGTCACTGTAGAGGTGCCGAACCATCCCTCTCCTCCCGGTGAATCTGTCCAGCGCCAGCAAAAAATGCTCTGTGGTGAGGCCTGTCACCGTTTCCAAATGCACTGCCTTTTTTGCAAGGCAAATGAAAACGGCGATGTACCCCTTGTAGAAGCTGGTGCCTCGCAACCATGTTGCCTTGAGTTCTATAGCACCTGTGTAGTCAACTCCCGTTATAATGAATGGACGACTAGGGGGTTCACTCGATGAAGCGGCAAGTCTCCCATGAGCTGAGCCGAAGCGGAGGGCTGTGCCCGGAAACACTGGACATATTTCCGCACAACTCATCGAACTGCCTGCCTTCCTGTCACTATCCAGAACCGCTGGCCGATATGCGCTAACGTCAGCTGCGCACTTCCGTGCAGAGTCAAAACATGCGAGTGCCGAATTACCAGCTCAGTGAAATGATGGGCACTTGGGAGTATTATCGGATGCCGGCGCTCATATGGCAAGTTAGAATGCCGTAGTCGCACCCTCACTCGCAGTATGCCTTCCGACAAGATCGGCGACAAACTCAAAAGCTTATTTCGCGCAGGTAGCCGTTTACTATCTCTTACTGCAGCCAAATTCATTGGGAACGATTCCCGCTGCACGATGCGCACTATAGCCCCTAAAGCAAAGTCAAGCTCTTCAATGGCTAGGGGGCCGATGCGCCTCTCCCCCTTGCCGACAGCATTGTGCCCGAACCGCAACGCATAGGCCGTGAGTCGTACAGCCCGGCTGAAAGTAGAAAATCTGCCAACGAACGGCGGAAGCAGGACTGCGTGGTGAACTCGTACTTTGGCCGCCTTTGCCTCTAGTGCGGCATCGTTGGTGTCGACCTGCTCGAACTCCATAGAAGGCCAGTCACTCGGACTGCGTGTAAGCCACTCAGGGCCTCGCCACCAAAAGCCAAAGCCCTTCAATTCACCCGTAGACAGTCCTCTTGTCGCACAGTCCGCTGGATTCTCAGCCGTGCCCACAGGCCTCCACGAACGTCTTCCACCTAGTGATGTCTCCGTACAGCCAGTGTAAAAGGATTGTGGCATCCGTCCAGTAGAACGATTCGATGGGTAGGTCGCTTAGTCATTTAGCCGAAGTAAGCCATCTTACCAACCTGACGGCCAAAACTGCGCCACTCAGCTCCGTTCTAGGTATAGTCAAGGGCCTTGTGGGAGTCACCTTTGACTTCGAGGCCAACAGTGAGCTATAGCATGCTCCGTCCTCGCATTCGAGCCTTAGGTAGACTGTGACCGTCGCAGAACGCGTGAAGCTGAGCTGACACTTTACATCCAGGGGAATAATGAATCCATCGGTCTCTGCTTATGTCGTCAATCCTCCCGAAACGTTCGCCACCGTTCTACGAGGGGCGGTCGGAACCTCGTCGTCCCACTCCAGCGCCGACTGAGTGCCATCCGCATGCGTTTTCTTTGCCATGATTACCTCCTTTAGGATCAGCTTTCCCACGATGATGACTGGTGCGATGAGACCCAGTGGATCGATCAGCCTAGCTATGCTCGATAGAATCATCCGTTTGGTGATCCTAGCTGGAATCTCAAAATTGATCTGAAATTTAAAACAGTCCTTATTCGGGAGCCAATACATCCCTAACGCCTTGATAGGATCCGTAGTGTCCCAGTTTAAAGGAGACCGACTGGACTGATGCTCCGCAGGATTCGAGAGCAATAGACTAGACTCGTTGCTAGAGCATTTCCGCAACTCCATGCACGCGGATTTTATCGCCCCCGATACTAGTGTCCGCATATCCCTTGCCTCCTCCGACGTGTAACCTCCGGAAAGAATGTCATCCACATATATTTCGCTCATCAACACCTCTTCCGCCTTGGGAAACGAACGGCGCTCGTCCTTCGCAAACTGCTGGATAGCCGTGAATGGTGCAGACGCCGTCCCAAAGGTTAACGTTGACAAGGCGAAAACGCTGATGGACCCATTCGCTACCCGCCATAAAATCCGCTGGTATTGGGCGTCTTCCGGATGAACATCTATACAACGATACATCTTCTGGATATCTGCTGCAAAAACGAAACGATATTTTCGCCAATTCAGCAACTGCGGCTTCTTCTTAAAGACCGCACAAGCCACATGCCTATCCGTAGAAGTACGCATAAGCGAACTGCTTTCACTGCCCACCTCCGGCGCTATTTGCTTGAGGGCAAAGTACTCCTCGATCTCCTTGACATATTTGCTTCACCGCTCCGGACTGCTCGACAGACGCCGTTCCAACTGCAAGAACCTATTCAGCGCCATCTGATGCGATCTTCCCAGAACCGTAGTTGGATCAATGTAAGTTTTGAAGGGCAACCATCCCACGTACTAGTCATCCGATCGACGAATATGTGTCTTCTGAAAAAAGAGGTCCCCCTCCGATGCTAAAGAACAGTTCGGAACGGTCCGGGACGGCCTCCACCTCCGAGAAACGCTTGAGCAATGCCAATGTAAGAGTAGTTCCCAGGCAATGCAAAACACTAAACAATAAATTCACAAAATACACGAATATTAATATATAACATATGAACCGCACAAAACCTAATGTGATCCTTGATATGTACAACGACTCAAAAAATAATACCACCAGAGCTGAATTACAGACCCTCTTTCGGAAACCTTCGTCATATTACAATTACAAGCCTGTCTCTTTGCCACCAAACACTCGGGACACTTTGTAATCTGTACCGATAGCCTTTCCACCTTATCTTCCTTACGGAATTGGTATGAAAAGGCTTTCTTCTTTAAACAATATAACCCTTGTATGGACACCCAGCCACCAAGGTGTCCATGGCAACGAACAAGCAGACCAGGCCGAGGACATACTGTTAAAACCATCGTTTCTTTTTACTCCTTTTAACAGCAAGGACTTAAGAAATCGTATCCGTCTCCACCTTAAGGACAAACAAATCAGAGAATGGGACCTATATGACCACCGATATTTTTCCATGAACAATACCTTTACAAAAGTTTCTCTGCCTGCGCACCTTGGAAAGCGGGCATGTTCAACATTCATCCGCCTTCGGATCGGGTAAACCCGTGCAACACACGAACATATCCTTACTGGAACAGCTCGTCCCGTCTGCCTTTGCGGCGAACACCTCGAAATTGACCATCTGCTTATCTCATGCCGTCTGTTGGAGAGCGTCAGGGCCCTCCTTTTCGGTCAAAAAACCTTCCGATAGTTTAAATATAATTTCATAAGAAACCATAATGAACTCTTATCATTTTGTCGTTAGAACCAACCTAAATATTTAAGTATCTTTAATTTAATAATTTTAATCTTTAGTCGTAGGCCCTAGCAGCTAGTACTCTTCAAGAAATTCATTAGATTTAGTATTGTATACTAGATTTAATTTTGTTAAATAATAATAATAAATAATGTTCCGATTTGAAAAATCTTTGGTTAAGAGATAGAAAAAGTATGTTATACAAGGTCAATCGAATCCATATACTATAATTTTTCCTCTCGCGATTCTTGCATTTCTGGTTTTCCGGGATTTGTGGGCGTTAGAGTTGGCGTGGCTAGATCTGGGGACATCGTAAAATACTACATGCCTAATCCCACATTTTTATTACTTGTAGTTACCGATATATCAGATTTTCTACAAAATGCGAAACCCGGCTTGGTAGTATTAAGATGCGCTGGCATATCAAGATTATAGATACTTAATCTCAGCATTCGAGCTCTAATTGTTCTTGAGATTTCAGCGATTTTAGTTATTTGCGCTTTAAGGGGGTTAGAGTGGGCGTTGCAGGATGCTGAGACAAACGTGCGCTGCATATGGACCTCAAAAATCTTCATGGTTAATCTGAACTTTGTATCTGTTATAGTTCCTTAGATCTCAGCGTTCATACGGACAGAAGGAAATGGCACAATCGACTTCGCTATTGATACTGATCAAGAATATATATTTAGAGCCTGGATGCTGTTATAAACTTGCGCTGCATAGGGACCTCTAGAATTTTCATAGTTATTCTCAACATTGTATCTCTTATAGTTACAGAGATCTCAGCGTCGACATTGCTATTGATACTGATAAAGAATATATATACTTTATAGGGTCGGACACGCATCCTTCTACCTGTTACATACTTATCAACGAATCTAATATACCCTTTTAGTATACTCATACTCAGCCCCAACTTTCGAAATCTTAGCAATTTTAGTTTTTAGTTTGCGTTTTGGGCCCCAGCGCTAATACGAAATTACTAAAACGCTTCTTTATAAATGTTATATACATTGGATATAACTAGGAGTAAAATTATATTCTTTTATATTTTACAGAATCTGCAAATACATAAAAGTACTTAAAAATTAGTCTGCGAAGCTGCGAAATCGTTTCATGTTAGCCTTCAGTTTGCTATCTTTTTTAAATATTTTATATTTTTAATCTATTATTATTTATTAACATTTTTATATTTATTGATAGTTCAAATACTTCATTAAAGATATTGAAATCCGAGGTATTCAATTACAGCTATGTTTTTTACCCCAGCGGAGATCCGAAGAATAATTGTTTATCGAGCTCCTGGCACTTAGACAATTCGAAACGCTTTTGTCGTTTGTCTGCTATAATAAATTCGTCTTCCTCGACCACTTCAGCATCACCACGTTTCCTAGAAATCGGCTTTTCGACGGACCTACCGATATAACCATACGTTTTATTTCTATGATAAACTTTATAATTGGTCTCAATATACTGGTTTGATCTGAAAAAATTAACTCTGTGTTGCCCTTCTGTAGCCTAGGCAACGCGTAGATGGCATTCATGTGGTGAGCGAAAACGAGGCGAGGATTGTTGTACCTCTTGATCATCAATCCCCAAGCCACCGGATAGTTGAGAAAGTGCAATTTCTGCACACTACTCAGATTTGCGTTGTTGTGGATTAGGCTTGTGAAGGCATCATAATAGCCTGGCCAATCGACACACGCGCCGGAGAACTTCGGAAGCGACATCTGGGGCATGTTCAGCCGCACTTTCGCATCGGCGCCCCCAGACATTGGCGGCGGAGGCGCACAAGCCTCTGGTCCAAGTTTGCATCCATGTACTGCTCCTCGAACTCCGACTGGAAATCCTTCGTGGCATAGGCCGACACAGAAAATCCTTCCAGGTTCACGATCACTGAATCCGTCTCCCTAAATGCGCTTCGTCAACTTGTTCCAGCCGTTTCTTCAGGTAAATCCTCGTTTTCCTCGATGGCGAATCCGCCTGCAAGTTAATCAACGGCTCCAAAGTAGGAGCATCCGACCCCGCTTTCATGTTGACCAGTGTAAAACCAAACTTCGCGCGCAACTCACCACCCCAAATAATAATTTAATAGAAAAACTGAGTAAATTTTATTTCGCACACAACTTGTCTACTTACTCAGTTATGTATACCAGAATCCACTCCAAGACGAAGCGAAGATCAACGACCGTCTCCAAAGTTCACAGAAACTGTCGTCTAGCGCCTATCTATCGCTGATCTCCTCTTCCGTGGTTCGCAGAGCCGCCGGCCTGTAGTCTAGGTGCAGCTGCGACTCCGTTATGCAAAAGAATCCAGCCCAAAAGAAGCGAAGAAAACGTCCAGAAAGGTCCAGAAACTTCTGTAGCTGCGTCTATGTATCGCCGTTTTCTTTCTTCTTCACTTTTTGCGGTGTGCAGAGCCGACTTGCAAACTTAACGCAGTTGCTTATTTACACAGAACTAAGAATTTTCGATTATGTTTGTGATCGCAGGATCCCCCTCATGGGCCATCATGTATAGTTGTGTCCCCTTGTATTTGACTATCAAAGGGTCAATGTAAGAGTGGTTCCCAGGCAATGCAAAACACTAAACGATAAATTCACAAAATACACGTTTATTAATACACAACATATGCAAATAGCGTCCCGCGTTAGATGCAACGTGTGCATTCTCTCGCTTGCCGAAGACGACTGCCTTTGCCCTCTTCCCGCTTTCGTTCTCGCTCCCACTCATTGTCCCAAAGTGCGATCAGCTGATTGCTCTCCGCTCCCCGCTCCCAGCTTCCAGCACACTGGGACAAGCAGCAAACTTAACAGCAGTATTTCACAAACCAAACGGGTTGTGCGCAAAGCTGCAGTTCCTTGGTGGAATTAGAACCTCCTGAGGCTTCGAAATGAAAAGCAACATCCGTTCGCATTTTATAAAGCCAGAATGTCCGACACCAACTTGATAAATTATAAAAGAGCCAATGCAGTTTTTAAAAATTTGTACTTGTTGCCAAAAGGACTTGTCTTGAAAATGTCACCTCCAGGATATCCCCTTTATCTTCCTCTAAAAAAAGTTTAGTCCGTCGTAAAGAGGCTGGGCGGCGTACCACCACAGCCGTTTCGATTTTTGTAGTGCGATTCAGGTGTCGTAACACGTTCTCAGGACATCGCAGAAGAGATCGGGCATCTTTGGTCAAACTATTCGGCTGACAGTAAGTTTTCAGCCGAATACGTTCACCAAATAGACCCCTATTTATCGCAGTCCTATCTTCTGACAGCTCTGTCATCACCTGCCAAATGCTTAGAAAAGAACTTCCCATTAGCCGAAATCGATTATGCATTAGCCGGGTCAAAGGGTAAAACCCCAGGGGCTGACCGGATTTCCTACCCAATGCTTAACGAAATACCACTCTCTCTTAAAACCAAGCTTTTAGGAATATATAATCAAATGTTTAACTCCGGAATATTATAAAATTTTTGTCATCCAATACACTAATAGGAATTACTCGTGCTCTGATGGTCTCCAAAATGGATTACGGCCTACCATTTTACGGATGGTGTGCAAACTCACACTTAAACAAGTTGCAGGCTCCATACCGTGGTGCAATCCGACGTGTTTTAAACGCTTTTCCTACCTCACCTACCGCATGCATTTTGTCTGAGTCGGGTCTACCGAGCATACAGGCTCGCAGAGAAGAAATTACCATGCAGCTCATTTCCAAAACGGATTTAACAAAAAATGCTCTACCAAGGAAGGATTTCTCAGCCAAAAGTCATATCAACTCTTAGGCGATGTGTCAACTTCACAACGCAGCTTCGCCTTTCCCGCCCAATCATAAGAATACTGCTAAGCCCCCAGCCTATTGGAACCGCACAAAACCTAATGTGATCCTTGATATGTACAACGGCTCAAAAAATAATACCACCAGATCTGAATTACAGACCCTCTTTCGGAAGCCTTCGTCATATTACAATTACAAGCCTGTTTCTTTGCCACCAAACACTCGGGACTCTTTGTAATCTGTACCGATAGCCTTTCCACCTTATCTTCCTTACGGAATTGGTACCATACCGATCCCGCAATCGTGGATATGAAAAGGCTTTCTTCTTTAAACAATATAACCCTTGTATGGACACCCAGCCACCAAGGTGTCCATGGCAACGAACAAGCAGACCAGGCCCAGGACATACGGCTAAAACCATCGTTTCTTTTTACTCCTTTTAACAGTAAGGACTTAAGAAATCGTATCCGTCTCCACCTTAAGGACAAACAAATCAGAGAATGGGACCTATATGACCACCGATATTTTTCCATGAACAATACCTTCACAAAAGTTTCTCTGCCTGCGCACCTTGGAAAGCGGGCATGTTCAACATTCATCCGCCTTCGGATCGGGCACACCAGTGCAACACACGAACATATCCTTACTGGAACAGCTCGTCCCGTCTGCCTTTGCGGCGAACACCTCGAAATTGACCACCTGCTTAGCTCATGCCGTTCGTTAAAAAAAACCTTACGATAGTTTAAATATAATTTCGTAAGAAACCATAATGAATTTTTATCATTTTGTCGTTAGAACCAACCTAAATATTTAAGTATCTTTAATTTAATAATTTTAATCTTTAGTCGTAGGCCCTAGCAGCTAGTACTCTTTAAGAAATTCATTAGATTTAGTATTGTATACTAGATTTAATTTTGTTAAATAATAATAATAAATAATGTTCCGATTCGACAAATCTTTGGTTAAGAGATAGAAAAAGTATGTTATACAAGGTCAATCGAATCCATATACTATAATTTTTCCTCTCGCGATTTTTGCATTTCTGGTTTTCCGGGATTTGTGGGCGTTAGAGTTGGCGTGGCTAGATCTGAAATAATTCGCGTTGGGGACATCGTAAAAAACTACATGCCTAATCCCACATTTTTATCACTTGTAGTTACCGAGATATCAGGTTTTCTACAAAATGCGAAACCCGGCTTGGTAGTATTAAGATGCGCTGGCATATCAAGATTATAGATACTTAATCTCAGCATTCGAGCTCTAATTGTTCTTGAGATTTCAGCGATTTTAGTTATTTGCGATTTGAGGGGGTTAGAGTGGGCGTTGCAGGATGATCTGAAAAAATTAACTCTGTGTTGCCCTTCTGTAGCCTAGGCAACGCGTAGATGGCATTCATGTGGTGAGCGAAAACGAGGCGAGGATTGTTGTACCTCTTGATCATCAATCCCCAAGCCACCGGATAGTTGAGAAAGTGCAATTTCTGCACACTACTCAGATTTGCGTTGTTGTGGATTAGGCTTGTGAAGGCATTATAATAGCCTGGCCAATCGACACGCGCCGGAGAACTTCGGAAGCGACATCTGGGGCATGTTCAGCCGCACTTTCGCATCGGCGCCCCCAGACATTGGCGGCGGAGGCGCACAAGCCTCTGGTCCAAGTTTGCATCCATGTACTGCTCCTCGAACTCCGACTGGAAATCCTTCGTGGCATAGGCCGACACAGAAAATCCTTCCAGGTTCACGATCACTGAATCCGTCTCCCTAAATGCGCTTCGTCAACTTGTTCCAGCCGTTTCTTCAGGTAAATCCTCGTTTTCCTCGATGGCGAATCCGCCTGCAAGTTAATCAACGGCTCCAAAGTAGGAGCATCCGACCCCGCTTTCATGTTGACCAGTGTAAAACCAAACTTCGCGCGCAACTCACCACCCCAAATAATAATTTAATAGAAAAACTGAGTAAATTTTATTTCGCACACAACTTGTCTACTTACTCAGTTATGTATACCAGAATCCACTCCAAGACGAAGCGAAGATCAACGACCGTCTCCAAAGTTCACAGAAACTGTCGTCTAGCGCCTATCTATCGCTGATCTCCTCTTCCGTGGTTCGCAGAGCCGCCGGCCTGTAGTCTAGGTGCAGCTGCGACTCCGTTATGCAAAAGAATCCAGCCCAAAAGAAGCGAAGAAAACGTCCAGAAAGGTCCAGAAACTTCTGTAGCTGCGTCTATGTATCGCCGTTTTCTTTCTTCTTCACTTTTTGCGGTGTGCAGAGCCGACTTGCAAACTTAACGCAGTTGCTTATTTACACAGAACTAAGAATTTTCGATTATGTTTGTGATCGCAGGATCCCCTCATGGGCCATCATGTATAGTTGTGTCCCCTTGTATTTGACTATCAAAGGGTCAATGTAAGAGTGGTTCCCAGGCAATGCAAAACACTAAACGATAAATTCACAAAATACACGTTTATTAATATACAACATATGCAAATAGCGTCCCGCGTTAGATGCAACGTGTGCATTCTCTCGCTTGCCGAAGACGACTGCCTTTGCCCTCTTCCCGCTTTCGTTCTCGCTCCCACTTATTGTCCCAAAGTGCGATCAGCTGATTGCTCTCCGCTCCCCGCTCCCAGCTTCCAGCACACTGGGACAAGCAGCAAACTTAACAGCAGTATTTCACAAACCAAACGGGTTGTGCGCAAAGCTGCAGTTCCTTGGTGGAATTAGAACCTCCTGAGGCTTCGAAATGAAAAGCAACATCCGTTCGCATTTTATAAAGCCAGAATGTCCGACACCAACTTGATAAATTATAAAAGAGCCAATGCAGTTTTTAAAAAATTTGTACTTGTTGCCAAAAGGACTTGTCTTGAAAATGTCACCTCCAGGATATCCCCTTTATCTTCCTCTAAAAAAGTTTAGTCCGTCGTAAAGAGGCTGGGCGGCGTACCACCACAGCCGTTTCGATTTTTGTAGTGCGATTCAGGTGTCGTAACACGTTCTCAGGACATCGCAGAAGAGATCGGGCATCTTTTGGTCAAACTATTCGGCTGACAGTAAGTTTTCAGCCGAATACGTTCACCAAATAGACCCCTATTTATCGCAGTCCTATCTTCTGACAGCTCTGTCATCACCTGCCAAATGCTTAGAAAAGAACTTCCCATTAGCCGAAATCGAATATGCATTAGCCGGGTCAAAGGGTAAAACCCCAGGGGCTGACCGGATTTCCTACCCAATGCTTAACGAAATACCACTCTCTCTTAAAACCAAGCTTTTAGGAATATATAATCAAATGTTTAACTCCGGAATATTATAAAATTTTTGTCATCCAATACACTAATAGGAATTACTCGTGCTCTGATGGTCTCCAAAATGGATTACGGCCTACCATTTTACGGATGGTGTGCAAACTCACACTTAAACAAGTTGCAGGCTCCATACCGTGGTGCAATCCGACGTGTTTTAAACGCTTTTCCTACCTCACCTACCGCATGCATTTTGTCTGAGTCGGGTCTACCGAGCATACAGGCTCGCAGAGAAGAAATTACCATGCAGCTCATTTCCAAAACGGATTTAACAAAAAATGCTCTACCAAGGAAGGATTTATCAGCCAAAAAAACAAAAAAGTCATATCAACTCTTAGGCGATGTGTCAACTTCACAACGCAGCTTCGCCTTTCCCGCCCAATCATAAGAATACTGCTAAGCCCCCAGCCTATTGGAACCGCACAAAACCTAATGTGATCCTTGATATGTACAACGGCTCAAAAAATAATACCACCAGATCTGAATTACAGACCCTCTTTCGGAAGCCTTCGTCATATTACAATTACAAGCCTGTCTCTTTGCCACCAAACACTCGGGACTCTTTGTAATCTGTACCGATAGCCTTTCCACCTTATCTTCCTTACGGAATTGGTACCATACCGATCCCGCAATCGTGGATATGAAAAGGCTTTCTTCTTTAAACAATATAACCCTTGTATGGACACCCAGCCACCAAGGTGTCCATGGCAACGAACAAGCAGACCAGGCCCAGGACATACGGCTAAAACCATCGTTTCTTTTTACTCCTTTTAACAGTAAGGACTTAAGAAATCGTATCCGTCTCCACCTTAAGGACAAACAAATCAGAGAATGGGACCTATATGACCACCGATATTTTTCCATGAACAATACCTTCACAAAAGTTTCTCTGCCTGCGCACCTTGGAAAGCGGGCATGTTCAACATTCATCCGCCTTCGGATCGGGCACACCAGTGCAACACACGAACATATCCTTACTGGAACAGCTCGTCCCGTCTGCCTTTGCGGCGAACACCTCGAAATTGACCACCTGCTTAGCTCATGCCGTTCGTTAAAAAAAACCTTACGATAGTTTAAATATAATTTCGTAAGAAACCATAATGAATTTTTATCATTTTGTCGTTAGAACCAACCTAAATATTTAAGTATCTATAATTTAATAATTTTAATCTTTAGTCGTAGGCCCTAGCAGCTAGTACTCTTTAAGAAATTCATTAGATTTAGTATTGTATACTAGATTTAATTTTGTTAAATAATAATAATAAATAATGTTCCGATTCGACAAATCATTGGTTAAGAGATAGAAAAAGTATGTTATACAAGGTCAATCGAATCCATATACTATAATTTTTCCTCTCGCGATTTTTGCATTTCTGGTTTTCCGGGATTTGTGGGCGTTAGAGTTGGCGTGGCTAGATCTGAAATAATTCGCGTTGGGGACATCGTAAAAAACTACATAAACACGCCTAATCCCACATTTTTATCACTTACAGTTAAGTTACTCAGATTCGAGAGATTTTATTACAGGGGGGTGGGCGTGCAGTGCTGACCTCAAAAATCTTCAGGTTAATCGAACTTATCTGTTATAGTTCCTGAAATCTCAGCGTTCAAACTCCGGAATATATATTTGGAGCCTGGATGCTGTTATAAACTTGCGCTGCAACCCAGATTTCATAGTATTCTCAACATTGTATCTTATAGTTACAGACCGTCATGCGGACAGATATACGGACAGATTACGGACATGGCTAAATCGACATTGCTATTGATACTGATAAAGAATATATATACTTTATAGGGTCGGACACGCATCCTTCTACCTGTTACATACTTATCAACGAATCTAATATACCCTTTTAGTATACTCATACTCAACCCCAACTTTCGAAATCTTAGCGATTTTAGTTTTTAGTTTGCGTTTTGGGCCCCAGCGCTAATACGAAATAACTAAAGCGCTTCTTTATAATTGTTATATACATTGGATATAACTAGGCGTAAAATTATATTCTTTTATATTTTACAGTATCTGCAACTACATAAAAGTACTTAAAAATTAGTCTGCGAAGCTGCGAAATCGTTTCATGTTAACCTTCAGTTTGCTACCTTTTTTTAAATATTTTATATTTTTAATAATTATTATTATTTATTAACATTTTTATATTTATTGATAGTTCAAATACTTCATTTAAGATATTAAAATCCGAGGTATTCAATTACAGCTTTGTTTTATACGCCAGCGGAGATCCGAAGAATAATTGTTTATCGAGCTCCTGGCACTTAGACAATTCGAAACGCTTTTGTCGTTTGTCTGCTATAATAAATTCGTCTTCCTCGACCACTTCAGCATCACCACGTTTCCTAGAAATCGGCTTTTCGACGGACCTACCGATATAACCATACGTTTCATTTCTATGATAAACTTTATAGTTGTTCTCAATATACTGGTTTGATCTGAAAAAAAAAATAAATAAATAATTTATGTGCAGGCAACCATGCAATACTCACAGCTTTAGCAAATAAGGATCAAAGGGAAAAAACGATTCAAGAGTGTCCTCGGGCATAAACTTGTCATGGCCATACACTGTGGCAAGTTTACGCCGAGAGTTACGGTCCAAAACAGTGTGACAGTAGGCCAGCTGGTATGTTCTCGTGACAACAGCAAATGCCGAAGCCACTGGGCTTATGCAATAACGCAGTGGATTTAAGTGACACATAGCGAGGCGAGATAATTGAAGGGATTGGAGAAAGTGCAAACCTATAATGAAACAAGAAGAAACGCTACAGTTAAGTGATGGGACTATGAGATACCCCTTACTGTTTATCCAATTTTAGAATATTTATTAGAGTGGGCTTTGCCAGTTGCGAAATAAATTGTACGCTTCGGTGGCATCATTAAAAACTATATGTTTAATCCCAACTTTATACCACGTATTGTTACCGATACGACAGCTCAAATGTGGTTGCTTTTCTTTAAAATTAAAATAATTGTTTACTCGATATGAAACTTGGTACTTGGGGCCGTGCTTATTGTCATCAATGATGTATATATTCGATAACAGTGAATTAATTAGAAACCCAATACTCTGTTATTAAATTTCAAATTTATTTGTCTACATTTTTTTTTTACCTCAATTAAAAAATAAGTATAAATAAAAGTTTTAATTTAAAAGCTATTTTTATACCCGTTATTCGTAGAGTAAATTATTAGATTCGTTGAAGAGTATGTAACAGGTAAAAGAAAGCGTTTCTGATCTGATTAAGTATAAGTTAATTTAGACCGACCTTTATATTATTTCTCACTTTCACTCGTGCCCGTTGGGGCAAGGATCCGTTAAGTAATAAAACAATTTATTTATTTCACTTATTTATTTTCCTGAACCTATTAATGTAAAGGATAGTATTTGTGTTTACAATATTAGAGAGTTACAAATTATTTCTCCTAAACCTGTTAAGGTAGAGGATAACATAATTGGTTCTTTGATAATTACACAGCTACGGCTGTGGAGTCTGAATTTAAAAACTAAACTAAATATCCGATACGGCTGCAGATAGAAGTCTTCGTCCGGTCGCAGCGCTGTCGCCAAAGTGCCGTATCAGCAATTTTATCCAGGTGCTTACGATCACTCGCTGCACGAGTGTTCTAGCCGGGAACCGTGGGATAGACTCCAGAGTGCGGAGTCCACGATTTCTTTAATGCGCGTGTTGGCCACTTCTGATCGGGCTCTGGGTGATTGCCCCCAGAGTGCAGAGTCGGCGGTTTCTTCGTTGCGCATGTTGACCACTTCTGGCCGGGCTCCGGGTGATTGTCCCCGGAGTGCAGAATCGGCAGTTTCCCTATTCCGTGTGTTGGCCACCGGATGTGGCCCGCAACTCGGCAGTTTCCCAATTTGGTAACTGGGTATGTTAACTTCTCCTCCTTTTATGTGGTTGCCGTCCCGTCGACCCGATGGTTCCAGGTCATCGTTAATTCTTGAGTTGGCGTGGACTTTGTTCTTCAGGTGGTGGTAGCTGAGCCAAAGGGCTGAGCACAGCAGGAGGAAGCCAAGTAGGGCGAGGGAGTAGCTGACGAAGGAACCCAAGGAAAGATCTTCTCTAAGGGTCCCAATGTGGTGGAGGTTCCGAGCTTGGTGGGTCGTGATGTGGACCATGGTCATGGCTGACACAGCGGGTTTTTTCATTGAGTCATGGTTATGGTTATGGTCATGTTGGCCTCGTTTACTATGAGGGTGCCATGATCTACCACAGTTATTGCATCCAGGTGACCTGGGAGCGTGGAACAGTGTGAAATAACTCCAGAAACCAATTGCTGAGCACAGGTGTTATTTTGGAGCTCCCTGCAGAAGGTGGCGCCAACTGTCGTCTTGCAGTACCCGATGTTGAGGTTTCGTCCCGGGCAGTCAGCGACTAGGTTTCCGTTTTCGAAGTCTAGGATCCAACCCGGCTTGGTAGTATTAAGATGCGCTGGCATATCAAGATTATAGATACTTAATCTTAGCATTCGAGCTCTAATTGTTCTTGAGATTTCAGCGATTTTAGTTATTTGCGATTTGAGGGGGTTAGAGTGGGCGTTGCAGGATGCTGAGACAAACGTGCGCTGCGTATGGACCTCAAAAATCTTCATGGTTAATCTGAACTTTGTATCTGTTATAGTTCCTGAGATCGCAGCGTTCATACGGACAGAAGGAAATCGCACAATCGACTTCGCTATTGATACTGATCAAGAATATATATTTGGAGCCTGGGTGCTGTTATAAACTTGCGCTGCATAGGGACCTCTAGAATTTTCATAGTTATTCTCAACATTGTATCTCTTATAGTTACAGAGATCTCAGCGTTCATACGGACAGACGTACGGACAGATATACGGACATGGCTAAATCGACATTGCTATTGATACTGATAAAGAATATATATACTTTATAGGGTCGGACACGCATCCTTCTACCTGTTACATACTTATCAACGAATCTAATATACCCTTTTAGTATACTCATACTCAACCCCAACTTTCGAAATCTTAGCGATTTTAGTTTTTAGTTTGCGTTTTGGGCCCCAGCGCTAATACGAAATAACTAAAGCGCTTCTTTATAATTGTTATATACATTGGATATAACTAGGCGTAAAATTATATTCTTTTATATTTTACAGTATCTGCAACTACATAAAAGTACTTAAAAATTAGTCTGCGAAGCTGCGAAATCGTTTCATGTTAACCTTCAGTTTGCTACCTTTTTTTAATATTTTATATTTTTAATAATTATTATTATTTATTAACATTTTTATATTTATTGATAGTTCAAATACTCCATTTAAGATATTAAAATCCGAGGTATTCAATTACAGCTTTGTTTTATACGCCAGCGGAGATCCGAAGAATAATTGTTTATCGAGCTCCTGGCACTTAGACAATTCGAAACGCTTTTGTCGTTTGTCTGCTATAATAAATTCGTCTTCCTCGACCACTTCAGCATCACCACGTTTCCTAGAAATCGGCTTTTCGACGGACCTACCGATATAACCATACGTTTCATTTCTATGATAAACTTTATAGTTGTTCTCAATTTACTGGTTTGATCTGAAAAAAAAAATAAATAAATAATTTATGTGCAGGCAACCATGCAATACTCACAGCTTAAGCAAATAAGGATCAAAGGGAAAAAACGATTCAAGAGTGTCCTCGGGCATAAACTTGTCATGGCCATACACTGTGGCAAGTTTACGCCGAGAGTTACGGTCCAAAACAGTGTGACAGTAGGCCAGCTGGTATGTTCTCGTGACAACAGCAAATGCCGAAGCCACTGGGCTTATGCAATAACGCAGTGGATTTAAGTGACACATAGCGAGGCGAGATAATTGAAGGGATTGGAGAAAGTGCAAACCTATAATGAAACAAGAAGAAACGCTACAGTTAAGTGATGGGACTATGAGATACCCCTTACTGTTTATCCAATTTTAGAATATTTATTAGAGTGGGCTTTGCCAGTTGCGAAATAAATTGTACGCTTCGGTGGCATCATTAAAAACTATATGTTTAATCCCAACTTTATACCACGTATTGTTACCGATACGACAGCTCAAATGTGGTTGCTTTTCTTTAAAATTAAAATAATTGTTTACTCGATATGAAACTTGGTACTTGGGGCCGTGCTTATTGTCATCAATGATGTATATATTCGATAACAGTGAATTAATTAGAAACCCAATACTCTGTTATTAAATTTCAAATTTATTTGTCTACATTTTTTTTTTACCTCAATTAAAAAATAAGTATAAATAAAAGTTTTAATTTAAAAGCTATTTTTATACCCGTTATTCGTAGAGTAAATTATTAGATTCGTTGAAGAGTATGTAACAGGTAAAAGAAAGCGTTTCTGATCTGATTAAGTATAAGTTAATTTAGACCGACCTTTATATTATTTCTCACTTTCACTCGTGCCCGTTGGGGCAAGGATCCGTTAAGTAATAAAACAATTTATTTATTTCACTTATTTATTTTCCTGAACCTATTAAGGTAAAGGATAGTATTTGTGTTTACAATATTAGAGAGTTACAAATTATTTCTCCTAAACCTGTTAAGGTAGAGGATAACATAATTGGTTCTTTGATAATTACACAGCTACGGCTGTGGAGTCTGAATTTAAAAACTAAACTAAATATCCGATACGGCTGCAGATAGAAGTCTTCGTCCGGTCGCAGCGCTGTCGCCAAAGTGCCGGATCAGCAATTTTATCCAGGTGCTTACGATCACTCGCTGCACGAGTGTTCTAGCCGGGAACCGTGGGATAGACTCCAGAGTGCGGAGTCCACGATTTCTTTAATGCGCGTGTTGGCCACTTCTGATCGGGCTCTGGGTGATTGCCCCCAGAGTGCAGAGTCGGCGGTTTCTTCGTTGCGCATGTTGACCACTTCTGGCCGGGCTCCGTGTGATTGTCCCCGGAGTGCAGAGTCGGCAGTTTCCCTATTCCGTGTGTTGGCCACCAGATGTGGCCCGCAACTCGGCAGTTTCCCAATTTGGTAACTGGGTGTGTTAACTTCTCCTCCTTTTATGTGGTTGCCGTCCCGTCGACCCGATGGTTCCAGGTCATCGTTAATTCTTGAGTTGGCGTGGACTTTGTTCTTCAGGTGGTGGTAGCTGAGCCAAAGGGCTGAGCACAGCAGGAGGAAGCCAAGTAGGGCGAGGGAGTAGCTGACGAAGGAACCCAAGGAAAGTTCTTCTCTAAGGGTCCCAATGTGGTGGAGGTTCCGAGCTTGGTGGGTCGTGATGTGGACCATGGTCATGGCTGACACAGCGGGTTTTTTCATTGAGTCATGGTTATGGTTATGGTCATGTTGGCCTCGTTTACTATGAGGGTGCCATGATCTACCACAGTTATTGCATCCAGGTGACCTGGGAGCGTGGAACAGTGTGAAATAACTCCAGAAACCAATTGCTGAGCACAGGTGTTATTTTGGAGCTCCCTGCAGAAGGTGGCGCCAACTGTCGTCTTGCAGTACCCGATGTTGAGGTTTCGTCCCGGGCAGTCAGCGACTAGGTTTCCGTTTTCGAAGTCTAGGATCCAACCCGGCTTGGTAGTATTAAGATGCGCTGGCATATCAAGATTTTAGATACTTAATCTCAGCATTCGAGCTCTAATTGTTCTTGAGATTTCAGCGATTTTAGTTATTTGCGATTTGAGGGGGTTAGAGTGGGCGTTGCAGGATGCTGAGACAAACGTGCGCTGCGTATGGACCTCAAAAATCTTCATGGTTAATCTGAACTTTGTATCTGTTATAGTTCCTGAGATCTCAGCGTTCATACGGACAGAAGGAAATCGCACAATCGACTTCGCTATTGATACTGATCAAGAATATATATTTGGAGCCTGGATGCTGTTATAAACTTGCGCTGCATAGGGACCTCTAGAATTTTCATAGTTATTCTCAACATTGTATCTCTTATAGTTACAGAGATCTCAGCGTTCATACGGACAGACGTACGGACAGATATACGGACATGGCTAAATGGACATTGCTATTGATACTGATAAAGAATATATATACTTTATAGGGTCGGACACGCATCCTTCTACCTGTTACATACTTATCAACGAATCTAATATACCCTTTTAGTATACTCATACTCAACCCCAACTTTCGAAATCTTAGCGATTTTAGTTTTTAGTTTGCGTTTTGGGCCCCAGCGCTAATACGAAATAACTAAAGCGCTTCTTTATAATTGTTATATACATTGGATATAACTAGGCGTAAAATTATATTCTTAAAAAGTACTTAAAAATTAGTCTGCGAAGCTGCGAAATCGTTTCATGTTAACCTTCAGTTTGCTACCTTTTTTAAATATTTTATATTTTTAATAATTATTATTATTTATTAACATTTTTATATTTATTGATAGTTCAAATACTTCATTTAAGATATTGAAATCCGAGGTATTCAATTACAGCTTTGTTTTATACGCCAGCGGAGATCCGAAGAATAATTGTTTATCGAGCTCCTGGCACTTAGACAATTCGAAACGCTTTTGTAGTTTGTCTGCTATAATAAATTCGTCTTCCTCGACCACTTCAGCATCACCACGTTTCCTAGAAATCGGCTTTTCGACGGACCTACCGATATAACCATACGTTTCATTTCTATGATAAACTTTATAGTTGTTCTCAATATACTGGTTTGATCTGAAAAAAAAAAAAATAAATAAATAATTTATGTGCAGGCAACCATGCAATACTCACAGCTTTAGCAAATAAGGATCAAAGGGAAAAAACGATTCAAGAGTGTCCTCGGGCATAAACTTGTCATGGCCATACACTGTGGCAAGTTTACGCCGAGAGTTACGGTCCAAAACAGTGTGACAGTAGGCCAGCTGGTATGTTCTCGTGACAACAGCAAATGCCGAAGCCACTGGGCTTATGCAATAGTGGATTTAAGTGACACATAGCGAGGCGAGATAATTGAAGGGATTGGAGAAAGTGCAAACCTATAATGAAACAAGAAGAAACGCTACAGTTAAGTGATGGGACTATGAGATACCCCTTACTGTTTATCCAATTTTAGAATATTTATTAGAGTGGGTTTTGCCAGTTGCGAAATATATTGTACGCTTCGGTGGCATCATTAAAAACTATATGTTTAATCCCAACTTTATACCACGTATTGTTACCGAAATTGAAATAATTGCTTACTCGATATGAAACTTGGTACTTGGGGCCGTGCTTATTGTCATCAATGATGTATATATTCGATAACAGTTAGAAACCCAATACTCTGTTATTAAATTTCAAATTTATTTGCCTACATTTTTTTTTTACCTCAATTAAAAAATAAGTATAAATAAAAGTTTTAATTTAAAAGCTATTTTTATACCCGTTATTCGTAGAGTAAATTATTAGATTCGTTGAAGAGTATGTAACAGGTAAAAGAAAGCGTTTCTGATCTGATAAAGTATAAGTTAATTTAGACCGACCTTTATATTATTTCTCACTTTCACTCGTGCCCGTTGGGGCAAGGATCCGTTAAGTAATAAAACAATTTATTTATTTCACTTATTTATTTTCCTGAACCTATTAAGGTAAAGGATAGTATTTGTGTTTACAATATTAGAGAGTTACAAATTATTTCTCCTAAACCTGTTAAGGTAGAGGATAACATAATTGGTTCTTTGATAATTACACAGCTACGGCTGTGGAGTCTGAATTTAAAAACTAAACTAAATATCCGATACGGCTGCAGCTAGAAGTCTTCGTCCGGTCGCAGCGCTGTCGCCAAAGTGCCGGATCAGCAATTTTATCCATGTGCTTACGATCACTCGCTGCACGAGTGTTCTAGCCGGGAACCGTGGGATAGACTCCAGAGTGCGGAGTCCACGATTTCTTTAATGCGCGTGTTGGCCACTTCTGATCGGGCTCTGGGTGATTGCCCCCAGAGTGCAGAGTCGGCGGTTTCTTCGTTGCGCATGTTGACCACTTCTGGCCGGGCTCCGGGTGATTGTCCCCGGAGTGCAGAGTCGGCAGTTTCCCTATTCCGTGTGTTGGCCACCGGATGTGGCCCGCAACTCGGCAGTTTCCCAATTTGGTAACTGGGTATGTTAACTTCTCCTCCTTTTATGTGGTTGCCGTCCCGTCGACCCGATGGTTCCAGGTCATCGTTAATTCTTGAGTTGGCGTGGACTTTGTTCTTCAGGTGGTGGTAGCTGAGCCAAAGGGCTGAGCACAGCAGGAGGAAGCCAAGTAGGGCGAGGGAGTAGCTGACGAAGGAACCCAAGGAAAGTTCTTCTCTAAGGGTCCCAATGTGGTGGAGGTTCCGAGCTTGGTGGGTCGTGATGTGGACCATGGTCATGGCTGACACAGCGGGTTTTTTCATTGAGTCATGGTTATGGTTATGGTCATGTTGGCCTCGTTTACTATGAGGGTGCCATGATCTACCACAGTTATTGCATCCAGGTGACATGGGAGCGTGGAACAGTGTGAAATAACTCCAGAAACCAATTGCTGAGCACAGGTGTTATTTTCGAGCTCCCTGCAGAAGGTGGCGCCAACTGTCGTCTTGCAGTACCCGATGTTGAGGTTTCGTCCCGGGCAGTCAGCGACTAGGTTTCCGTTTTCGAAGTCAAGGATCTTGTTGTGGTGCTGGACCGGATAGACTGTTATCTTCTTACAAACAAGCTTAGGGTTAGGAAATTTAATGAGAAAATGAATGATATCGGAATTTTGAAAAACACTTATACTAGATACTTCTAAAATTTCTATTAAGCTAATGTTAATAGGCTGTTTGTCTTTAAATTCGTCAATGTCGGAGCTATCTAGAATTGCCGGACTTACAGTGTTTAATTTTGCTAGGGTTAAGCCCATTAGAATGTTTTCCAAATCAGTGATAACGATTCTATTTTCAGCTAGGATGATTTCCAAAAGGTGTGTTTCTTTATTTGTCTCGAATTTTTGAATTTGGTTCATAGCGCTCGAAAGTTTGTTCAAACGTTCTTGGAATTTAATATTTAATTATGTTTGTCCTTCATCTGCTCTCATTAATTGCTCTCGGTTGAATTTTACGTGTTCCCAATCATTAAAGTCGGGTGTACCTGCAACAACTTTTAAGGCTGTTCCGATTAAGTTTATACTCCTAGCGGCCCTATGATGGATTTTTAGGGTAGCTACCAACTTGCGAATATGTCTGATGTCCGTTGCTATAACCGGTAGTCTGTGGTCGTCGGTGAATGTTCGTGTTAGTTCTTCTGTCTGGTCGGCGAAGTCCTCGTAGGTCGTCACGTTCGTTGCATGTTGTAAGTATCCAAAAGATTCCCAAACTACAATGTCACCGTCCTCTATGGGGATGTAGTCCGCGTCCGTGTAGTCATTTAGTTTCACCGTCACGTCCGTCCTAGCAGCCGTTAATGCCCAGATTATAATGTATTTTCTTAGCCTAGAAAAATATAGATGAATATAAAAAATGTAAAAAATATAAAAAATGTAAAAATGTAAAAAGGTGTAAAAGTTGTCGGGAGCTTAGCGAAGGGTGATTAGCATAGGTTGTCTTTATGGACCACCCTCCGTCTAATTAAGACCTTTGTCCCCAGGTCAGCTTCAATTGTTTCCTCTGAACATAGCGGTGAGAGCTTGTTACCTAGTCTTTTATTTGCTTTTAGAAAAACTTTTTCGCCTACCTTAGGTCCTTATATGTCCTATTCTTGTTTACTTGGTCCAGCGTTTTTTCCTGTGCCTGTTGAATTTTTTTACTAATTTCTCTGTCGAATTCCATGGGCTTAGTGTGAACTATTTCTGATGGTTTTTTGTTTGTTACTGAGTTATTGAGTTATTGTATTTGTTGGTTGCTAAGAGGATTAGTTCTATGGTATCGTTTAGTTTGCATCCAAGTTTCAAGCATCTGGATATTTCAGCTAGAGTGCTATGAAATCTCTCTACTTGGCTATTTGATGTACTGTGTAGAGGTGGAGCGTTGGAAATGGTGATTCGAAATGATTTAACAGGATTGTTTTAATGGTCTCGGAGTTTAATGATATTTCGTTATCGTTTGTTTTCGGAAAGAAATTTATTATTTGAAGTAAAGGTGCTTTTATATCTACTATGGCCCTTGATGCGATGGTTTGCACAATGGCGAATTTTGAGAATTGGTCAACGCATGTAAGGAAAAGGGTTCCATCTGTTGAGAAAATATCGATGTGTAGAATTTCCCCAACGAATGAAGCTTCTGCAACCCTTTGTTTTGATGGGTGGCGTTTGTATTTTGCCATGGAACGGGTTTTGCAGTTTGATGTTATTTCTGTCGCTAACCGAGGCATTTTTGGGAAGAAATAGTCCCTAAGGATTTGTTTTACATTTTCCTGTGCCGCTCGGTGAGCCCTGTTGTGTTCCGTTATAACAATTTCATTCTGTTCGGTTAAGTCCGTTATGTCCTGTACGAAGTTTTTCGTGTGCTTAAAAGAAGTGCTAGGTTAGGACTCCACTAGTCGGTGTTGGATAAACGCTAAAACTGGTAGTGAGCAATGTATCGCGTTTACTACCTCTGCATTTACAACATCTTGTAATGCTTCCATCAGATTTTCCCGTTTGGGGGTTTTGATTATGTGTCTGACTTTGCTTTTAAACAAGATGAATGTATCCACCGAGAAACTATTTCCGTCCTCAATTATTATTTGGTTTCGGAAGCAGTCTACCGGATTGTCGGTTGTTTCGATGGTGTATGTTAGGGACTCTTCACTATGGATAGTGGCTAAGTCCGATTGTTGTCCGTCTTCTAGGGTATTAATGTTCTGGCGAGATAATGCGTCTGCCACGAAATTTTCTTTTCCTGGTTTATAAACCAGTTTTGCACCATGGTCGTCAATAATCCCTTTTCAACGCTTCAGCTTGGCATTTGTATTTTTTTCTGAGACGGCAAAGGTAAGTGGTTGATTATCGGTAAAGATCTGCAACCCTTTTGCTCCGTATAAGTAATTCCGGAGGTTTTTAAGAACACACACAATGGCAAGGAGCTCTCGCTCATTGGTTACGTAGTTTTTTTCGCTATCACGTAGTGCGCGTGATATCATTGTAATTGGGCGGCCATCTTGAGAGTCCGAAGCCTGATGCGTCTGAAGTTAAGTCGAATGGCCTCTTAAAATCGGGATATGAGAGCAAAACGTCTTCTGATGCCAAGATTTCTCTCAGTCTGTCGAACGTTTCTTTTTGTTCATTGGTCATGTTGATATCAATCTTTCTCGATTGATATTTACTAACCTTCCCATTTTCTCCCTTTAGGATGCTTGTTAGGGGTCTTGCGATGGTCGCGAAGTTTTTAATGAAGCACCTGTAGTAGCTAGCTAGCCCCAGAAAAGAACTGAGGTCAAAAAGTGTTTTTGGTGGGGGAAATTCCTTAATAGGTTTTACCTTTTCAGGTGAAGTTTGGAGTCCCCCTTGTGTCACTATAAAACCCAGGTACTCGACGCTCTTTTTAAAGAACTTCGATTTCTCTTGGGATACTCTCATACCTGCTTCCAAGAGCTTGGCTAAAACCCAGTCCACGTCCCTGACGTGGTCTTCTTTTGTTTTTGAAAATACGAGTATGATCACATCATCTACGTAGACGTAGCATATTTTTGAGATTCCCTCTCTAAGGACGTCATCAATAGCCCTCTGGAAGATGCTTGGTGCGTTTTTAAGTCCGAATGGCATTCTGCAAAATTCGTATTTGCCATTGTTTACGGAGAAGGCTGTTTTTTCCCTGTCCTTTTCCGCCAGCTCTATCTGGTGGAAGCCTGATTTGAGGCCGAGTGTAGTGAAATACTGTGACTCGCCCATATTCGACAGTATTGTCGAAATTGTAAGGATAGGATATCTATAGTCTACTGTTTTCTGGTTTAGTTTTCTGAAGTCGGTAACTAATCGCTTCTTCCTAACCCCATTCTGGTCTATGCCTTTTTTATCTACAACCCACGTAGGGTTGTTATATGGGGATCTGGATGGCCGTATTACGCCATCCGCTAGAAGTTGTTTAACCTCTGCATTGACGAATTTGGTTACACCCACGGGGTGTGGGTACGACTTGGAGTACACCGGTTCCCCATCAGTTTTTATTGTTGCTATATTGTTAGTTTTAAATCGAAGTGCTTCGTCTGGGTCAGCGAACGCTTTTTGATTTTTAAGAATCATTTTATCAAAGGTGGCCCTAATTGCCACGGGGACATCTTCGTCATTAATTTTAATAAAGTTGACGTTTTCTGCCCTAGTAAATCGGATTTTTTCATCTCCGTTATTTGTGTGGATAATGTTTCCAGTAAAATCAAGTTTCGCATTCGCTTGTTTAAGCAAGTCGAGACCGATAATACCGTCGAATTCTTTAAGGTTATTTAGAATAAAAAAGGGTATTACGCCATCCGCTAGAAGTTGTTTAACCTTTGCATTGACGAATTTGGTTACACCCATGGGGTGTGGGTACGACTTGGAGTACACCGGTTCCCCATCAGTTTTTATTGTTGCTATATTGTTAGTTTTAAATCGAAGTGCTTCGTCTGGGTCAGCGAACGCTTTTTGATTTTTAAGAATCATTTTATCAAAGGTGGCCCTAATTGCCACGGGGACATCTTCGTCATTAATTTTAATAAAGTTGACGTTTATTTGTGTGGATAATGTTTCCAGTAAAATCAAGTTTCGCATTCGCTTGTTTAAGCAAGTCGAGACCGATAATACCGTCGAATTCTTTAAGGTTATTTAGAATAAAAAAGGGTGTTTTTATTTTAAACACCGAAACTAGGCACTTTTTATCTATGTATTTTGGTGGAGCCGTGGATTGACTTCACTGTAAAGGGTTTCTCCGCTGCCGCGATGCCTTTCAGCCCCGGGATTTGAGTTATGTAATTTTTTGAGGTGCCTGTCTCTAAAAGTAGTTTTATTTCTCTTCCTGCTACCGTACGTATAATGTAGGGGAGCAGGGACTTTAATCTAAAAAATTACACGAATCTTCTGCATCATGATCGTCTTCTCTTTCAGTGGCACAGGCTTCAGAAACGGTGTCATAATCTTCGTTGTCAGATTTCTCTTCTAGCATGAAGTTTATTTTTTGTTTAGTTGACTGCCCTTTTTGCCATGCTGTGGGTCTAGTAAAGAGTCTTCTAGAGGACGGGTCGACCTCCATTGGCTCTGGTGCTGGCTGATCCTGATAAGTCCCCGAATTTGTGTGGGGTCTCTGTCTAAAGGAACCACTCTGATTGTTGGCCCCTTTTTGGGTTCTAATAAAGTGAGGAGTTTTCTTAACCGCTCCCGTATTTTCATACTGGGTCTGGGGATTTTTCCAACCTGCTATGTCGGGCGAAAGTGGCCGCAAAAGCACTTCTTTCGTTGCTCGATTCAGCTTCCTGCGCTAATGCTAAAGCTAATGGCAAGTACCGAGGTTGTACCGGAAACACGGCTATTTTTAGAGATTTTTTTAACCCAGATATGAACGCATGTAAAGCGTCATTTCTGTGCTGTTCATTTAAGATGGCAGCTGCGGTTTCGCGATGGGTCATTATTGTTTTGTTTGTTAGAAGCGTTAGCTTCCGTTCTATTTCGTCATAGAATTTGAGCAGTGGTAGCTCTCCCTGTCTTGACAGACTTAATTCTTGTTTAATAACGTGCGTCGGAGTTTTGTCCGCGTACGTCAAATCTAGGCGTGCCAGTATGGAATTAAAATTGAATACCGTATTGAAGGATGATAGCACTGCGGCTGCTGATCCTCTCACTTTATTTTTTAGAATACCGACGGCTTGGTAGTGTCGACTACTACCGTCGTATGCTTCAAATACTTTATAGGCTGCGGTGGCAGCTTGCCTCCAGGAGATATAATTTTCCTGGCTACTATCGAATTCTGGAACCGACTTGACCATGTCAAGGGGTTCGTTGCACTGTATCTCAGGTTTCAATTCGATTTCCTGATAAGTTTGAATTTGTGGGGTGCTATCATTTGTTTTGAGTGATTTTAGCTCCCCTATAACTGCAGCTAATTTTTTATCAAATAGTTCCTGTTGTTTTTGGAGTGCGCTAGTTATAGCGGCCTCCATGCTTGCAATCTGTTCTGGCTGCATTGTAAGCGGCTGTGGGTTTGTAGTTTTAAAAATACTAGGTGGAATAAATGCCCCCCTGCTAGTGGATGGCTGGTAAGAAGTCTCCGTTTCTTGTTCTTGGTGAGTTTTCTGTCGTTGTATTTTTGTGTCTAAAAGTTTCCTATACTCTGCAATAACCTCGTCGTCTGACTCGGTTTCTTTATGGTTTCGGTACATGGGGTCGTTACTTATTTTTTTTTTTTTTAATTTGTCCATGGGCAATCGGAAATTTTATTTATAAATCTACTAAATAAATATATGTATGTTTAATATGTTTACTTTGGAACACCCAGAAAAATTCAAGTAAGGGCTTTTTTGTTTTATTTAATATTGTTGAAATAAAATATTTATGTTTGCTAAATAAATATATTTATGTTTAATATGTTTTCTTTGGAACACCCAGAAAAATTCAAGTACGAGCTTTTTACTTTATTTAAATATTGTTTAAATAAAATTAATTTTTTAAAGGTTTTTATTTTCGGGAGAAATAAAATTTTTTTTAAATTTAATTCGTAAGTTTTTATTTTCGAGAAAGATAAATTTTACTCGAAATTGCAAAGAGAGGGAATTCTTAATGTTCCCACAGTTAGATGTCGAGGATTTTTATTATTTATTTGGCGATAATTCAGAAAAAAAGCCTACTCACATTTCGTATGGTTCGGTTGTTGTTGTGGCCGTCGCTGCCGCCGTCGCTGCCGCCGTCGCTGCTGCTGCCGTCGTCGTTGCCGCCGCCGTCGACGCTGCCGCTGTTATCGCCGCCGCTGCTGTCGCTGCCGCTGTTGACGCTGCCGCTGTTGTCGCTGCTGCTGTTGTCGCTGCCGGTGTTGTCGCTGCCGCTGTTGTCGCTGCCGCTGTTGTCGTTTTGTTTTTATTTGCACAAAGTTTGTGAATTTCTCGTTCTATTTATTTTTTACAGTGGGGAATTTTTGCTGTTCACGTTTTTTTTTATTTTTGGCGTATTTTTCCTGCCAATTTGATGCACTGTACTTTTGTGTTCTTTTATTAATTATTTCATTAATTGTCACTACCGATAGAAATTATTTTTGTAAATGCATTAAACTTCGTATCGCGTGAGTCGGTTACGTTGGGCGTCAAAACAATTTATTTATTTCAATTATTTATTTTCCTGAATCTATTAAGGTAAAGGATAGTATTTGTGTTTACAATATTAGAGAGTTACAAATTATTTCTCCTAAACCTGTTAGGGTAGAGGATAATATAATTGGTTCTTTGATAATTACGATCACTCGCTGCGCGAGTGTTCTGGCCGGGAACCGTGGGATAGACTCCAGAGTGCGGAGTCAACGATTTCTTTAATGCGCGTGTTGGCCACTTCTGATCGGGCTCTGGGTGATTGCCCCCAGAGTGCAGAGTCGGCGGTTTCTTCGTTGCGCATGTTGACCACTTCTGGCCGGGCTCCGGGTGATTGTCCCCGGAGTGCAGAGTCGGCAGTTTCCCTATTCCGTGTGTTGGCCACCGGATGTGGCCCGCAACTCGGCAGTTTCCCAATTTGGGAACTGGGTGTGTTAACTTATACAGTCGATCCAAGCTTATTTCGTGCAAGAGCCGCCGCCCTGTAGTCTAGGTGTAGCTGCGATTCCGTTATGCACAAGCATCCAGCCCAAAAGAAGAGAAGAAAACGTCCAGAAAGGTCCAGAAACTTCTGTAGCAGCGTCTATGTATCGCCGTTTTCTTTTCTTCAATTTTTGCGGTATGCAGAGCCGACTGGCAAACTTAACGCAGTTGCGATCTAACGGCGCTTATTTACACAGAATTAAGAATTTTCGATTATGTTTGTGATTGCAGGATCCCCTCATGGGCCATCATGTATAGTTGTGTGCCCTTGTATTTGACTATCAAAGGGTCAATGTAAGAGTGGTTCCCAGGCAATGCAAAACACTAAACGATAAATTCACAAAATACACGTTTATTAATATATAACATATGCAAATAGCGTCCCGCGTTAGATGCAACGTGTGCATTCTCTCGCTTGCCGAAGACGACTGCCTTTGCCCTCTTCCCGCTTTCGTTCTCGCTCCCACTCATCGTCCCAAAGTGCGAGAGCGATCAGCTGATTGCTCTCCGTTCCCCGCTCCCAGCTTCCAGCACACTGGGACAAGCAGCAAATTCAACAGCAGTATTTCACAAACCAAACGGGTTGTGCGCAAAGCTGCAGTTCCTTGGTGGAATTACAACCTCCTGAGGCTTCGAAATGAAAAGCAACATCCGTTCGCATTTTATAAAGCCAGAATGTCCGACACCAACTTGATAAATTATAAAAGAGCCAATGCAGTTTTTAAAAAATTTTTACTTGTTGCCAAAAGGACTTGTCTTGAAAATGTCACCTCCAGGATATCCCCTTTATCTTCCTCTAAAAAAGTTTAGTCCGTCGTAAAGAGGCTGGGCGGCGTACCACCACAGCCGTTTCGATTTTTGTAGTGCGATTCAGGTGTCGTAACACGTTCTCAGGACATCGCAGAAGAGATCGGGCATCTTTGGTCAAACTATTCGGCTGACAGTAAGTTTTCAGCCGAATACGTTCACCAAATAGACCCCTATTTATCGCAGTCCTATCTTCTGACAGCTCTGTCATCACCTGCCAAATGCTTAGAAAAGAACTTCCCATTAGCCGAAATCGAATATGCATTAGCCGGGTCAAAGGGTAAAACCCCAGGGGCTGACCGGATTTCCTACCCAATGCTTGACGAAATACCACTCTCTCTAAAAACCAGGCTTTTAGGAATATATAATCAAATGTTTAACTCCGGAATATTATAAAATTTTTGTCATCCAATACACTAAAAGGAATTACTCGTGCTCTGATGGTCTCCAAAATGGATTACGGCCTACCATTTTACGGATGTTGTGCAAACTCACACTTAAACAAGTTGCAGGCTCCCTACCGTGGTGCAATCCGACGTGTTTTAAACGCTTTTCCTACCTCACCTACCGCATGCATTTTGTCTGAGTCGGGTCTACCGAGCATACAGGCTCGCAGAGAAGAAATGACCATGCAGCTCATTTCCAAAATGGATTTAACAAAAAATGCTCTACTAAGGAAGGATTTCTCAGCCATGTTCAAGCAAAAACGGAATTACAAAGTCATATCAACTCTTAGGCGATGTGTCAACTTCACAACGCAGCTTCGCCTTTCCCGCCCAATCATAGGAATACTGCTAAGCCCCCAGCCTATTGGAACCGCACAAAACCAAATGTGATCCTTGATATGTACAACGGCTCAAAAAATAATACCACCAGAGCTGAATTACAGACCCTCTTTCGGAAACCTTCGTCATATTACAATTACAAGCCTGTCTTTTGCCACCAAACACTCGGGACACTTTGTAATCTGTACCGATAGCCTTTCCACCTTATCTTCCTTACGGAATTGGTACCATACCGATCCCGCAATCGTGGATATGAAAAGGCTTTCTTCTTTAAACAATATAACCCTTGTATGGACACCCAGCCACCAAGGTGCCCATGGCAACGAACAAGCAGACCAGGCCCAGGACATACGGCTAAAACCATCGTTTCTTTTTACTCCTTTTAACAGCAAGGACTTAAGAAATCGTATCCGTCTCCACCTTAAGGACAAACAAATCAGAGAATGGGACCTATATGACCACCGATATTTTTCCATGAACAATACCTTTACAAAAGTTTCTCTGCCTGCGCACCTTGGAAAGCGGGCATGTTCAACATTCATCTGCCTTCGGATCGGGCACACTCATGCAACACACGAACATATCCTTACTGAAACAGCTCGTCCCGTCTGCCTTTGCGGCCAACACCTCGAAATTGACCATCTGCTTAACGGCATCTGTTGGAGAGCGTCAGGGCCCTCCTTTTCGATCAAAAAAAACCTTCCGATAGTTTAAATATAATTTCATAAGAAACCATAAGGAACTCTTATCATTTTGTCGTTAGAACCAACCTAAATATTTAATTTAGACCGATTTCTCACTTTCACTCGTGCCCGTTGGGGCAAGGATCCGTTAAGTAATAAAACAATTTATTTATTTCACTTATTTATTTTCCTGAATCTATTAAGGTAAAGGATAGTATTTGTGTTTACAAATTAGAGAGTTACAAATTATTTCTCCTAAACCTGTTAGGGTAGAGGATAATACAATTGATTCTTTGATAATTACACAGCTACGGCTGTGTAGTCTGAATTTAAAAACTAAACTAAATATCCGATCCGGCTGCAGCTAGAAGTCTTCGTCCGGTCGCAGCGCTGTCGCCAAAGTGCCGGATCAGCAATTTTATCCATGTGCTTACGATCACTCGCTGCGCGAGTGTTCTGGCCGGGAACCCTGGGATAGACTCCAGAGTGTGGAGTCAACGATTCCTTTAATGCGCGTGTTGGCCACTTCTGATCGGGCTCTGGGTGATTGCCCCCAGAGTGCAGAGTCGGCGGTTTCTTCGTTGCGCATGCTGACCACTTCTGGCAGGAGTGCAGAGTCGGCAGTTTCCCTATTCCGTGTGTTGGCCACCGGATGTGGCCCGCAACTCGGCAGTTTCCCAATTTGGGAACTGGGTGTGTTAACTTATACAGTGGATCCAAGCTTATTTCGTGCAAGAGCCGCCGGCCTGTAGTCTAGGTGCATCTGCGATTCCGTTATGCACAAGAATCCAGCCCAAAAGAAGCGAAGAAAACGCCCAGAAAGGTCCAGAAACTTCTGTAGCTGCGTCTATGTATCGCCGTTTTCTTTCTTCTTCAATTTTTGCGGTATGCAGAGCCGACTGGCAAACTTAACGCAGTTGCGATCTAACGGCGCTTATTTACACAGAATTAAGAATTTTCGATTATGTTTGTGATTGCAGGATCCCCTCATGGGCCATCATGTATAGTTGTGTGCCCTTGTATTTGACTATCAAAGGGTCAATGTAAGAGTGGTTCCCAGGCAATGCAAAACACTAAACGATAAATTCACAAAATACACGTTTATTAATATATAACATATGCCAATAGCGTCCCGCGTTAGATGCAACGTGTGCATTCTCTCCTTGCCGAAGACGACTGTCTTTGCCCTCTTCCCGCTTTCGTGCTCGCTCCCACTCATCGTCCCAAAGTGCGAGAGCGATCAGCTGATTGCTCTTCGCTTCCCGCTCCCAGCGTCCAGCACACTGGGACAAGCAGCAAACTTAACAGCAGTATTTCACAAACCAAACGGGTTGTGCGCAAAGCTGCAGTTCCTTGGTGGAATTAGAACCTCCTGAGGCTTCGAAACGAAAAGCAATATCCGTTCGCATTTTATAAAGCCAGAATGTCCGACACCAACTTGAAAAATTATAAAAGAGCCAATGCAGTTTTTAAAAAATTTGTACTTGTTGCCAAAAGGACTTGTCTTGAAAATGTCACCTCCAGGATATCCCCTTTATCTTCCTCTAAAAAAGTTTAGTCCGTCGTAAAGAGGCTGGGCGGCGTACCACCACAGCCGTTTCGATTTTTGTAGTGCGATTCAGGTGTCGTAACACGTTTTTAGGACATCGCAGAAGAGATCGGGCATCTTTGGTCAAACTATTCGGCTGACAGTAAGTTTTCAGCCGAATACGTTCACCAAATAGACCCCTATTTATCGCAGTCATATCTTCTGACAGCTCTGTCATCACCTGCCAAATACTTAGAAAAGAACTTCCCATTAGCCGAAATCGAATATGCATTAGCCGGGTCAAAGGGTAAAACCCCAGGGGCTGACCGGATTTCCTACCCAATGCTTAACGAAATACCACTCTCTCTTAAAACCAGGCTTTTAGGAGTATATAATCAAATTTTTAACTCCGGAATATTATAAAATTTTTGTCATCCAAATACACTAATAGGAATTACTCGTGCTCTGATGGTCTCCAAAATGGATAACGGCCTACCAGTTTACGGATGGTGTGCAAACTCACACTTAAACAAGTTGCAGGCTCCATACCGTGGTGCAATCCGACGTGTTTTAAACGCTTTTCCTACCTCACCTACCGCATGCATTTTGTCTGAGTCGGGTCTACCGAGCATACAGGCTCGCAGAGAAGAAATGACCATGCAGCTCATTTCCAAAATGGATTTAACAAAAAATGCTCTACTGAGGAAGGATTTCTCAGCCATGTTCAAGCAAAAACGGAATTACAAAGTCATATCAACTCTTAGGCGATGTGTCAACTTCACAACGCAGCTTCGCCTTTCCCGCCCAATCATAGGAATACTGCTAAGCCCCCAGCCTATTGGAACCGCACAAAACCAAATGTGATCCTTGATATGTACAACGGCTCAAAAAATAATACCACCAGAGCTGAATTACAGACCCTCTTTCGGAAACCTTCGTCATATTACAATTACAAGCCTGTCTTTTGCCACCAAACACTCGGGACACTTTGTAATCTGTACCGATAGCCTTTCCACCTTATCTTCCTTACGGAATTGGTACCATACCGATCCCGCAATCGTGGATATGAAAAGGCTTTCTTCTTTAAACAATATAACCCTTGTATGGACACCCAGCCACCAAGGTGTCCATGGCAACGAACAAGCAGACCAGGCCGAGGACATACTGCTAAAACCATCGTTTCTTTTTACTCCTTTTAACAGCAAGGACTTAAGAAATCGTATCCGTCTCCACCTTAAGGACAAACAAATCAGAGAATGGGACCTATATGACCACCGATATTTTTCCATGAACAATACCTTTACAAAAGTTTCTCTGCCTGCGCACCTTGGAAAGCGGGCATGTTCAACATTCATCTGCCTTCGGATCGGGCACACCCATGCAACACACGAACATATCCTTACTGAAACAGCTAGTCCCGTCTGCCTTTGCGGCGAACACCTCGAAATTGACCATCTGCTTAACTCATGCCGTCTGTTGGAGAGCGTCAGGGCCCTCCTTTTCGATCAAAAAAAACCTTCCGATAGTTTAAATATAATTTCATAAGAAACCATAAGGAACTCTTATCATTTTGTCGTTAGAACCAACCTAAATATTTAATTTAGACCGATTTCTCACTTTCACTCGTGCCCGTTGGGGAAAGGATCCGTTAAGTAATAAAACAATTTATTTATTTCACTTATTTATTTTCCTGAATCTATTAAGGTAAAGGATAGTATTTGTGTTTACAATATTAGAGAGTTACAAATTATTTCTCCTAAACCTGTTAGGGTAGAGGATAATATAATTGGTTCTTTGATAATTACACAGCTACGGCTGTGTAGTCTGAATTTAAAAACTAAACTAAATATCCGATCCGGCTGCAGCTAGAAGTCTTCGTCCGGTCGCAGCGCTGTCGCCAAAGTGCCGGATCAGCAATTTTATCCAGGTGCTTACGATCAATCGCTGCGCGAGTGTTCTGGCCGGGAACCGTGGGATAGACTCCAGAGTGCGGAGTCAACGATTTCTTTAATGCGCGTGTTGGCCACTTCTGATCGGGCTCTGGGTGATTGCCCCCAGAGTGCAGAGTCGGCGGTTTCTTCGTTGCGCATGTTGACCACTTCTGGCCGGGCTCCGGGTGATTGTCCCCGGAGTGCAGAGTCGGCAGTTTCCCTATTCCGTGTGTTGGCCACCGGATGTGGCCCGCAACTCGGCAGTTTCCCAATTTGGGAACTGGGTGTGTTAACTTATACAGTCGATCCAAGCTTATTTCGTGCAAGAGCCGCCGCCCTGTAGTCTAGGTGTAGCTGCGATTCCGTTATGCACAAGCATCCAGCCCAAAAGAAGAGAAGAAAACGTCCAGAAAGGTCCAGAAACTTCTGTAGCAGCGTCTATGTATCGCCGTTTTCTTTTTCTTCAATTTTTGCGGTATGCAGAGCGGACTGGCAAACTTAACGCAGTTGCGATCTAACGGCGCTTATTTACACAGAATTAAGAATTTTCGATTATGTTTGTGATTGCAGGATCCCCTCATGGGCCATCATGTATAGTTGTGTCCCCTTGTATTTGACTATCAAAGGGTCAATGTAAGAGTGGTTCCCAGGCAATGCAAAACACTAAACGATAAATTCACAAAATACACGTTTATTAATATACAACATATGCAAATAGCGTCCCGCGTTAGATGCAACGTGTGCATTCTCTCGCTTGCCGAAGACGACTGTCTTTGCCCTCTTCCCGCTTTCGTGCTCGCTCCCACTTATCGTCCCAAAGTGCGAGAGCGATCAGCTGATTGCTCTTCGCTTCCCGCTCCCAGCGTCCAGCACACTGGGACAAGCAGCAAACGTAACAGCAATATTTCACAAACCAAACGGGTTGTGCGCAAAGCTGCAGTTCCTTGGTGGAATTACAACCTCCTGAGGCTTCGAAATGAAAAGCAACATCTGTTCGCATTGATAAATTATAAAAGAGCCAATGCAGTTTTTAAAAAATTTGTACTTGCTGCCAAAAGGACTTGTCTTGAAAATGTCACCTCCAGGATATCCCCTTTATCTTCCTCTAAAAAAGTTTAGTCCGTCGTAAAGAGGGTGGGCGGCGTACCACCACAGCCGTTTCGATTTTTGTAGTGCGATTCAGGTGTCGTAACACGTTCTCAGGACATCGCAGAAGAGATCGGGCATCTTTGGTCAAACTATTCGGCTGACAGTAAGTTTTCAGCCGAATACGTTCACCAAATAGACCCCTATTTATCGCAGTCCTATCTTCTGACAGCTCTGTCATCACCTGCCAAATGCTTAGAAAAGAACTTCCCATTAGCCGAAATCGAATATGCATTAGCCGGGTCAAAGGGTAAAACCCCAGGGGCTGACCGGATTTCCTACCCAATGCTTGACGAAATACCACTCTCTCTTAAAACCAGGCTTTTAGGAATATATAATCAAATTTTTAACTCCGGAATATTATAAAATTTTTGTCATCCAAATACACTAATAGGAATTACTCGTGCTCTGATGGTCTCCAAAATGGATTACGGCCTACCATTTTACGGATGGTGTGCAAACTCACACTTAAACAAGTTGCAGGCTCCCTACCGTGGTGCAATCCGACGTGTTTTAAACGCTTTTCCTACCTCACCTACCGCATGCATTTTGTCTGAGTCGGGTCTACCGAGCATACAGGCTCGCAGAGAAGAAATGACCATGCAGCTCATTTCCAAAATGGATTTAACAAAAAATGCTCTACTAAGGAAGGATTTCTCAGCCATGTTCAAGCAAAAACGGAATTACAAAGTCATATCAACTCTTAGGCGATGTGTCAACTTCACAACGCAGCTTCGCCTTTCCCGCCCAATCATAAGAATACTGCTAAGCCCCCAGCCTATTGGAACCGCACAAAACCTAATGTGATCCTTGATATGTACAACGGCTCAAAAAATAATACCACCAGATCTGAATTACAGACCCTCTTTCGGAAGCCTTCGTCATATTACAATTACAAGCCTGTCTCTTTGCCACCAAACACTCGGGACACTTTGTAATCTGTACCGATAGCCTTTCCACCTTATCTTCCTTACGGAATTGGTACCATACCGATCCCGCAATCGTGGATATAAAAAGGCTTTCTTCTTTAAACAATATAACCCTTGTATGGACACCCAGCCACCAAGGTGTCCATGGCAACGAACAAGCAGACCAGGCCCAGGACATACGGCTAAAACCATCGTTTCTTTTTACTCCTTTTAACAGCAAGGACTTAAGAAATCGTATCCGTCTCCACCTTAAGGACAAACAAATCAGAGAATGGGACCTATATGACCACCGATATTTTTCCATGAACAATACCTTTACAAAAGTTTCTCTGCCTGCGCACCTTGGAAAGCGGGCATGTTCAACATTCATCCGCCTTCGGATCGGGTACACCCGTGCAACACACGAACATATCCTTACTGGAACAGCTCGTCCCGTCTGCCTTTGCGGCGAACACCTCGAAATTGACCATCTGCTTATCTCATGCCGTCTGTTGGAGAGCGTCAGGGCCCTCCTTTTCGGTCAAAAAACCTTCCGATAGTTTAAATATAATTTCATAAGAAACCATAATGAACTCTTATCATTTTGTCGTTAGAACCAACCTAAATATTTAAGTATCTTTAATTTAATAATTTTAATCTTTAGTCGTAGGCCCTAGCAGCTAGTACTCTTCAAGAAATTCATTAGATTTAGTATTGTATACTAGATTTAATTTTGTTAAATAATAATAATAAATAATGTTCCGATTTGAAAAATCTTTGGTTAAGAGATAGAAAAAGTATGTTATACAAGGTCAAACGAATCCATATACTATAATTTTTCCTCTCGCGATTTTTGCATTTCTGGTTTTCCGGGATTTGTGGGCGTTAGAGTTGGCGTGGCTAGATCTGAAATAATTCGCGTTGGGGACATCGTAAAAAACTACATGCCTAATCCCACATTTTTATCACTTGTAGTTACCGAGATATCAGGTTTTCTACAAAATGCGAAACCCGGCTTGGTAGTATTAAGATGCGCTGGCATATCAAGATTATACGAGATACTTAGATACTTAATCTCAGCATTCGAGCTCTAATTGTTCTTGAGACTTCAGCGATTTTAGTTATTTGCGATTTGAGGGGGTTAGAGTGGGCGTTGCAGGATGCTGAGACAAACGTGCGCTGCGTATGGACCTCAAAAATCTTCATGGTTAATCTGAACTTTGTATCTGTTATAGTTCCTTAGATCTCAGCGTTCATACGGAAAGAAGGAAATGGCACAATCGACTTCGCTATTGATACTGATCAAGAATATATATTTAGAGCCTGGATGCTGTTATAAACTTGCGCTGCATAGGGACCTCTAGAATTTTCATAGTTATTCTCAACATTGTATCTCTTATAGTTACAGAGATCTCAGCGTCGACATTGCTATTGATACTGATAAAGAATATATATACTTTATAGGGTCGGACACGCATCCTTCTACCTGTTACATACTTATCAACGAATCTAATATACCCTTTTAGTATACTCATACTCAACCCCAACTTTCGAAATCTTAGCGATTTTAGTTTTTAGTTTGCGTTTTGGGCCCCAGCGCTAATACGAAATAACTAAAGCGCTTCTTTATAATTGTTATATACATTGGATATAACTAGGCGTAAAATTATATTCTTTTATATTTTACAGTATCTGCAACTACATAAAAGTACTTAAAAATTAGTCTGCGAAGCTGCGAAATCGTTTCATGTTAGCCTTCAGTTTGCTATCTTTTTTAAATATTTTATATTTTTAATAATTATTATTATTTATTAACATTTTTATATTTATTGATAGTTCAAATACTTCATTTAAGATATTGAAATCCGAGGTATTCAATTACAGCTTTGTTTTATACGCCAGCGGAGATCCGAAGAATAATTGTTTATCGAGCTCCTGGCACTTAGACAATTCGAAACGCTTTTGTCGTTTGTCTGCTATAATAAATTCGTCTTCCTCGACCACTTCAGCATCACCACGTTTCCTAGAAATCGGCTTTTCGACGGACCTACCGATATAACCATACGTTTCATTTCTATGATAAACTTTATAGTTGGTCTCAATATACTGGTTTGAACTGAAAAAAAAAATAAATAAATAATTTATGTGCAGGCAACCATGCAATACTCACAGCTTTAGCAAATAAGGATCAAAGGGAAAAAACGATTCAAGAGTGTCCTCGGGCATAAACTTGTCATGGCCATACACTGTGGCAAGTTTACGCCGAGAGTTACGGTCCAAAACAGTGTGACAGTAGGCCAGCTGGTATGTTCTCGTGACAACAGCAAATGCCGAAGCCACTGGGCTTATGCAATAACGCAGTGGATTTAAGTGACACATAGCGAGGCGAGATAATTGAAGGGATTGGAGAAAGTGCAAACCTATAATGAAACAAGAAGAAACGCTACAGTTAAGTGATGGGACTATGAGATACCCCTTACTGTTTATCCAATTTTAGAATATTTATTAGAGTGGGCTTTGCCAGTTGCGAAATAAATTGTACGCTTCGGTGGCATCATTAAAAACTATATGTTTAATCCCAACTTTAAATGTTGTCGCTTTTCTTTAAAATTAAAATAATTGTTTACTCGATATGAAACTTGGTACTTGGGGCCGTGCTTATTGTCATCAATGATGTATATATTCGATAACAGTGAATTAATTAGAAACCCGATACTCTGTTATTAAGTTTCAAATTTATTTGTCTACATTTTTTTTTAACTCAATTAAAAAATAACTATAAATAAAAGTTTTAATTTAAAAGCTATTTTTATACCCGTTATTCGTAGAGTAAATTATTAGATTCGTTGAAAAGTATGTAACAGGTAAAAGAAAGCGTTTCTGATCTTATAAAGTATACAGTGGATCCAAGCTTATTTCGTGCAAGAAAAAATCGAAGTTTATATTTGATACTGCTACTAAACCAGCAGAGATATCAAAAAAATTTAAACTCAGTAATGTTAAGAATGTGCATATTATTGAAATAATAACAAAAGCTTTTTCTAATTTAAAAAACAAAAGAATTTTTCATACAAAAACTAAAAAATAGGGCAAACCCACAAGCTTATTTCGTGCAAGCACTTTAATGGTAAATAACTCTAAACTACGATTTTTAAATCCATTTTTTTTATTTTTTTCCATTTTCTTAATTTAAAAAAAATTTTGTTCACGGTCCTTATCTGCCATCCGATTTTCGCAAAAAGCATTTGGGTTATGTATGGGTTTGTACTAAGGCTTGGGGCAACCTTTTCCTGGGTTTTCCCATCCTTAAAATGTTTAAGGACTAATTCGCTTTGCTCAATAGTTGTTCGTGGCGCCATAGTTTGAAAATCCTCGTTAATCCGTAATTTTTCGGTCCCCCCAGCCTCGAAAACTTATAAATATGCTTTTGTTAATATAGTTTTACTAGAATTAAGAAAAAAAATGGATGTAAAAGTCGTAGTTTACAGTTATTTACCATTAAAGTGCTTTCACGAAATAAGCTTGTGCGTCAGAATTGCCCTATTTTTTAGTTTTTGTATGAAAAGTTCTTTTGTTTTTTAAATTAGAAAAAACTTTTGTGATTATTTTAATAATATGCGACATTCTTAACATTACTGCTTTCTTTCTTTTTTGATATCTCTGCTGGTTTAGTAGCAGTATCAAATATAAACTTCGATTTTTTCTTGAACGAAATAAGCTTGGATCCACTGTATATATTCATGATCAGGATGAATAGCGAAGACCGTTGAGCCATGACCGTCTGTCTGTCCGAATGAACTCAGGAACTATAAAAGGTACAAAGTTAAGATTAACCATGAAGATTCTTGAGGTCCCTACGCACCACAAGTTTATTACAGCATCCTGCCCTGCCCACAAATCGGGAAAAGGTAAAATCACTGAAATCTCAGGAACTATTAGAGCTACAAAGATGAAATTCAGAATGTATAATCTTTAGATGCCAGCGCATCATCCACCCATACGCCCACAAGGCTCTTAAGACGATTTTCGCATTTTCTAAAAAAGCTGATATCTCGGTAACTATAAAAGATATAATGATGCCCCAAATGCAAATTAATCATCTAGCCACGCCCACCCTAACGCCCACAAAACCCTGAAAAACAAAAATGCAAAAATCTCGGGACCTATATAAGCTAGAAAGTTAGGCTTAAGAATTCGTATTTAAGATACGCCATTGCATCCGGCCACGCCCACTCTAACGCTCACAAACCGCGAATAAATAAAATCGCTAAATTCTCAGGAACTATTAGGGCTAGAAAATTGAAACTCAGTATGTATATCCATCCATACGCCCACAAGGCTCAAAAGACTGTTTTTGGATTTTCTAGAAAAGCTGATATCTCGGTAACTATAAGAAATAGAAAGTTCGAATTAAGCATGTAGGTTTTTATGATGCTTCCAATGCAAATTGCGATCAAGCCACGCCCACTCTAACGCCCACAAAACCCGAAAAACCAAAAATACAAAAACTATAAGAGCTACAAAGTTGTGGTTAGGAATACGTATTTAAGAGATGCCACTGCAACTTGTCACGAGTTTTCATCCCGCCACGCACACCCTAACGCCCACAAACCGCGGAAAACTGTGGCGTCTAATATTATTATGAATGCCTTCGTTTGACCTTGTGTATCTTATTTCTGTTAATATCTATCGATTTGCCAAAGATTTTTTAAATCGGAACCCTGTTTCGCTATTTATGAAAAAATTAAGGTTACATGGCCTCCATGGGCAGTGACGTCACTATCAGTTACTCAACATGCTTTCTCTGATAATACGTGGCGTTTTGTGAATTTCCTCTAGCAAAATAAATATTTTAAAATTGTTACATACTTTTCAACGCATCTAGTATACCCTTTTACTCTACGATTAACGGGTATAAATATTAGCTCCTTTTGGTTAGTGCGCCTATAACAACGTCCCTATTACCCTAATCTACTGTATTTACAAATATAACAGAAACAACTTCTTGGCATTGCAAGACCGTTTTTGAGAGTCAATGCTAAAATATTAATAAATGTTATTGAATAGCTTTTAAGTTCATACCTTTTGAAGTCGCAGTCAAATCTTTGGAACGAAAAGCAATCAAATAGAACACTGCTTGACATACAGAGTAGAAAACCAAATTTGTCTTCAACGAGGAAGTGTGGTTATATTGGTCCGAGTCGTCAATGTACACATGCGCCCACTCGCTCATTTTTTTTAAATAAAAAATTATAATGCTAAGAATAAAAAGCAAACGAGTTTTTTATGTCTATCTACATTTCATTTCGTAATTCACTTACCTAAGAGGCAAAACACTGGCTCGTGATAAAAAGCTAGCGAGGTATCCTACTGCAGCTTGACGAATAATCGCCGACGCGTTGGGATTTTGAACTTTCTGCCAAAGTAAATCGAGAAAATCCTCAGAATATGCTAACCGAATACTAGTCACATAAAACAGAACAAATTGCACATGATGCGTATTGTGGCAGGGTAGAATAACCTCGTCAAATATATATAGTAACATTTTAAATATGCGATTAGCAGCCCAGCGCTGATGGTTGCTACTGTGTTGATTAATGCGACATTTTCCATCTATAAACTTATAAACAATGGAGAGGCATATGTCCAACGTTTCGCCGACAGGATGATTCACAATGGTTCTTGTATTCGTTAAAGTGTCGACAGATACAGATACACCGTCAATTTCTTTTTCAATTTTCTTATGCTCATCATCTGATTGTACAACTATTTTATCTCGTGGAGCGTTAACATCTAGTACTAAAAGTCTGAAAATATAAAAACCAAGTTTTAAATTTAAAATATACTGTTTGTTCTATGTTTTCGCTCTGTATAAAAACCAAATTCTATGTATTGATATCGTTTACATGGTCGGAAACACTTCTTTTGTCTGAAACATTGTTCTGCTCAAATTCGTATTGCGTTTCCATTGTTAATAATCACATAAAATTTAGTAAAGTACTTACTTTTGCAAAACCAACTGCAAAATTAGTTCTTCAAATATGGGCTTGTACTCAATTAGCCAGAGGACATTGAACAGATACCCCGCCGTCACATGAGTAGGCTTTTTGAAATAGGGAAATTTAGCAGAAATGGCATCAACGACAACATCGAATGCGATTGGCACGACAGTTAAAATGCTGTTCAGTACATCATGGGTAGGTTTAAGCTCAAGTCTTTTATGTTCTAAAGGGCGTCCATTGACCCAGTCCGATTCGTCCAAGTCGCCAGGAACCCAATGGGCAATTAATTTAGTTATCCCTATGGGTAAATATCTGTTATGGGCCACCATAATGTCCAGGCAAAACTCAGTATAAGCTTCGATTACCTTGGTACCCCTTTTTTTCCAGTTAAGGGAAAATAAAGCTTCTACGATGCTTACAAAATCTGTGTTCAAAATGTAAACAATTCTTTTAGCATCTTTCAGTATCAAAAAAACTTCATCATCCTTGAAAAAAGATACGAATTAGAATTAAATTAGGCTCCCGATTGACAAATATGCATACGGTAAGTTCTGCCTCACGGAGAAAGAATGTGAACTCCTTAACCATATTAAAATTCCCTTCATTTATGGCCACGCGCACGGATTCTACAAGGCCTTTTTCTTTTGGGGTAGCAAATCGAACTTTGTTCAAAGTCACTGCATTGGCCGTATGCCGTTTCGCAACAGAAAATGGTTTTAAAATGGATGTTACACCCGACTTCATCGTATATAATACCAAGTACAAGCAATTATTCAATAATATTTTTAAATGAAGCGTAATTCGAAAAATGCGTTTTCGGCGACGAGCTAATTTTTCGACAGTGTTGTTAAAAATATATAAAAATATGAGTATATCGATATTTGTATACGATATTTTTATATCGAGTCATAATTCCGATACTTCTTAAATGAATTATAAATATTTTAATTTAAAATAAATATCGTTACGATATTTTCAAAATATTCCAAATTCTAGAGTTGTTTAGAAGTTCAGACTTTAAATTCACAAGTTTCATTTAATGTTATTTTATTAGCATACAGAAGTATATTTTTATGTATGTACATATATACAGAAAGAAAATGTGAAAACACATTTTGCAACGCACAAAGTAATATCACATTATTTTAGGGTTAATCAGGTACGAATTGGGGTTGTTGATAATATATCAAAATATCAATATATCGATATTTTCCTAAATATTTTATATTTATATCTTGATATTTTTTACCCAAATATCGAAATCACTATATTTTTTATATTTTTTGATATTTTTTCCTTGGTGACTCTTAATTTTAAAGCGTTGATTACTTGATTTGATAGAAATATAATGGAAAAGTAAATGTTGAGTCATATTATTCAAATATAACAGGCGGAACCGACAAGTGCATTCATTGTACTAAAACAATAAAGACCAGCGGAAACACATCGAATCTAAGCATACCAAAGTTTTTCCCAGCAAGCATTTTATTAAATTTTTGATCGAATTTGAGAAATTTTCGACTCTTCGTTTTCTGATTGAAAAAGATACTTTCTTCGGGAGAAAATGGAACCCTAGCCGCGACTCTTCCTAAAGAGTCGTATTCGACAGCTCAGGAATAGTCGCTTTCGACTCATTTTCCTCGCAAGAAGCGAGTCTTTTTTGAGTCATATTTTAATCGAAATTCGCTCGTATAAGAATCGAAAATAAGTGAAATATTCAATAATATTTTTTCTTGAATTTTTTATTTATTATATATATATGTATATTAAAGCAACTAAACTATTTCCCGCGCTTTCTTTTTCTAACAAGGTCTTTGGCATGTACGAAACATTTTTGAAAAACCATGTTCATGTGCTTATCCGTCCATTTGAATTTTATGTGGCAAATATCTAGAAGGAGAAAAATATTAACTTTTTCCACCAATAATAGAAATATTTTCTTACTTTTTATTATTGTTATAAGGAAGCACTTTTCAGCGCTTGCCTTTGTGCTGGTGCTTTTCCAACTATAATTTGTAGCCAATTCGTCAGAAAATACTTTTCGAATTGCTGCTCTCAGGAATTGAGATGGTTCTTCTCCACCAGTTATCCCTATAAATTGTTTCTGAAAATTAAATCAAATTATATTAAGAAATTAAAATTCATATATACAATACTTACAAATTGCTGAAATTTCTCATTATCCTGCTGTAAGTCGTAATTCAGATAACACAATGTCTTTGCTTAATAATTGTTTGGCTTGTTTTTTTGCCAATTTTCTAATATTTTTGGCCGACATATTCTTTTTACTTTACCTAATCTCACTGAGTTCACAAAGTTACTAAAACTGAGTGTAAAAATGCAGAACATTGCACCAAACACTTAAAATGTTGTGAAAAGTACCGTTTGAATAAGATAAACGAGATAAAGCAGAGAACAGACAACCAAGAGAGAGAGCGCGGTTAAGCTACAAGTTCTCTCACCGAATGTTAATGCAAAGCAAAAAATAATCTCATTTCAATCATCTGGATGATTAATTTTCGATTGCTTCACAATTTTGTTTTTGCTATTTTACATATCGTATTTGAAGATCATTTACGACTCATTTTCGAGTCTTTTTCTAGTGGCGCGTAAAAATAATCTTTTTTTTAATCATCTCAACGACTCGAAGAAGACTCGTCAAGCTGATAAATCGAAAAACGATCTTCGAATTGCTTGCTGGGAATGTAATTCCAATTCCAATGAAAATCGAAGTTTAACACGCGGTTTACAATATATTACAATATACAGTCAAACATACAGTCAGAATAAAATTTATTCGTACACCTGTGAGTTTTAAGCTTATTCTTTAATATATCGAGAAATATGTATCGGAAATTAAAATGTATTATCTCATATGCAAGATATACATTTCGAGATTATATTTCAAACAAAATTAACAAGTTTTTACTTAAATATTAGATAATTTTCTTATTCTTTCCTGAATTCTACTTTGGTGTAAGCTTCGGTGTGCTATGTTTAACGTTTTTTTGTTAGCTTCGCTGCCTTTATTGCTTCAATTGCATGAGATGGGTCGGGATCAATATAATCAATATAGTATACGTAATATAAAATATAAAATTATATTTAGAGAATCTCAGTTACCCCGAAATTGGTGTCAAGTCACCTTTCACAATTGAAAGTGTGATAAATAAACAAGATGAAACGCTATATTCGAGTGCCGCACTATAAGTCACTTGTAACTGTTTTACACATTCACAAAGAAGAAGAAAGTCAGAGAAAGCATGTTGAGTAACTAATGATGACGTCACTGCCCATGTGAGGCCTTGTAACCTACGTGTCTTCAAAAATAGTGTAATAAAGTTCCGATTCAAAAAATCTATGGTAAGTCGATAGATATTGACAAAAATTTGTTATATAAAGTCGAAGATATAAACGATAATATTATTGACGGCGCAGTTTTTTGCAGTTTGTGGGCGTTAGAGTGTGCGTGGCTTGTTGGGAAATGCAATTCGCATCATAAAAACCTACATGCTTAATCCGATTTTCTATCTTTTATAGTTACCGAGATATCACGTGACAAGATGCTGAAATAAACTTGCGCTGCGTACGGACCTTAAGAATCTTCATACTCAATCTTAACTTCCTATCTCTTATAGTTCCTGAGATCTCAGCGTTTATACGGACAGGAGGAAATGGCTTAATCGACTTCGCTATTGATACTGATCAAGAATATATATATACTTTATAGGTTCGAAAACGCTTCCTTCTACCTGTTACATAATTTTCAACGAAAAATCCTACAGCATCCACTCCACTTCGTACCATGCGTGGGCAAAATAAAGCTTGACATCGTAAAATAAAATTAATAAAATAATTAGGCTTCTATTCAACATTTATAGAAGTGCTTTGGGATATACAATGTTTCTTGTAAAAAACCAAAAAACACTAAAACCAAATAAATCCCAGCGGAAATGCGTTTCAATGATATATATAATCATAAAAAATAACCCTTTTTAGACACTGTAAAAATCGCATTATTCGAACCACCCTATGGCAGCATAAAAAACAAGGGGAAACGCTATAGTCGAGTCAATTTTTAAATATTCATTTTGCTAGTTAAAATTCCCCAATCGCCACCTATTATCGGAGAAAGAATGTTGAGTAACTGATAGTGACGTCACTGCCCATGTGAGGCCTTATAACCTAAATTTCTTCATAAATAGCGAAATAATGTTCCATTAAAAAAAAGCTTTGGCAAATGGAATGCAGTGGCATCTCATAAATACGTATTCTTAAACTTTGTTTTTTTTATTTCCCAACATTTTTACATGTTAATTTTCCGGTTTTTGTGGGCTATAGGGTGGGCGTGGGTGGGCGTTTACATTTGGGGCCTCAAAAAAACCAACGTTCTTAATCAGAACTCTATCACTTATAGTTACCGAGATATCAGCTTTTCTAGAAGATTACGAAACCCGTCTTTGGAGCGTGGTGGGCGTAACAGCGCGTACAATGGTACCACCGTAAGATGCGCTGGCATCATTATACATCTTAATTTCCTAGCTCTAGTAGTTCCTGAGATTTCAAAGATTTTAGTTATCCGTGATTTGTGGGCGTTAGAGTTGCAGTGATAGGATGATGTCCCTGCGCTGCGTAGGGACCTCAATAATCTACCTGCTTATCTCAACTCTTTATGTCTTATAGGGTCTTATTGGGTTATAGGGTCCAACACATCCTTCTACCTATTACATACTTTTCAACGAATTTAATATACTTTTTTACTCTACCAGTAACGGCTCTAAAAATATGTAAGCACTTGAGAATTTGCTGCAGAACATGGAAGAGCTGAAAGGCCCAAAATATTGACACCACGTAAGGAGTGTAAAGTTGTAAATACAGCATTACCAAATCCAAAAATTAGCATATATAACAATTCTAAAAACCCTAGAAAATTTAACAGCTAAGCTAAGCAGGCCAATTTTATATTTCATTCATTAAATTTTATATACTTATTATTAACATTAATCCTTTATGTCATATCCTATTTACCTTTAAATATTTTGTATATTTCATTTATATTTCTTATGTCGGTCATTAGTTGGTCCACCCTAAAACGTGTACCACACTTATAGTGGCGGATAGCTTGGGCCAGTAAAGTGCACCGCTATGGGCGGCCCTTGCCATCGATCGTACTACTATTGCAATTTTGTGCTTGGTCAGCGTCTGCCATGGGCATCCGGCCAGCCTTTTGTTTTCTTGTTAGTTTTTAAGTTCAGTTTGATTTTATGATGAAACGGACTCCGGCACCAGCCGTTAAGCATTATATCATTTCAGATATCTCTAAGCCAGCGGACAGCAGAGCAGTCACCCTTCCAACCTAAATATCCTAGCAGGAGTAACCGGCCAACCAGCCTCCAATCTCTGCGCGGGACCACGGATATCTAAGAGAGGGACCAGCGACGATCATGACGCGGGACATTTCAGACGTTACGTCGATACAAAAATATAACTGGCGTCCAACCACTGAATAATACTAGATATTATTTACACTTCGGGTCTAAGTGACTGTGCGCTAAAGATTGCATGTCGCAGAATAGAGAAGTAAGCGCCACTAGGGCGCACCTTTGTTCAGTATTGTACTCGCGGTTTACGCTTTCTATATATCTGGACACATTGATTGTGGTTTAAAGCTACGTTAAGTTTGGCGCCACAGACACTCCGATCAGCGAAAGAGGGAAGAGATACTGCGGTAGGTCAAATATATACTAACAATTGGGTGGAAGCTTGCCGCCATTATTGTCAACAAGTCGAAGTATAGGCTGTACAACCGTGAGCTACTCGCCGAATATTGTGTCACAGCCACGGAAGGTCAGCCTGAGGAATGGCCAATATTCCAGTGTGCGTTCTTGGAGACGACGGCAGCCTACCATTGTACAGCATTCGAAAGCAATCAAAGGCTAGTGAAAGCCCTGAAGGGTGAAGCGAGGACGGCAGTTAAATCACTGCTTATTCATTCGAACAACGTACAGGCCGTAATGAAGCAGCTGCGCTTTTGATATGGACGGACGGAGCAGTTGACTCGGAGGCAACTGGAGAGTGTGCGAGAGCTGCAGCCAATTCAGGAGCACAGCATAGACAGGATTGTATAGTTCGCCACGAAGGTGAGCAATCGGAACTGTCATGCCCAAACTTCACAAGGCAGTTCGTGATGCAGACGCAAAGGATTTTGGGGTAGGGGCAGTGCTGACCCAGGAAAGCCTGGAAGGTGAGCACGTCATAGCTTACGCCAGCACGGCATTGAGCAAAGCAGAGCAGAATTACAGCTCTACGGAAAAAGAGTGCCTTGCCATATAATGGAGCACCAACATGTATTGGATGTATCTGGAAGGCTATGAATTCGTGGTTGTGACCGACCATCAGGCCCTGAAATGGTTAAGTTACATAGAGAGCCCATCTTGGAGAGTAGCCAGATGGGCGCTGGGGCTGCAACCATTCTAGTTCGAGGTTAGGTACCGGAAGGGAAAGTTGAGCGCCGTGACGGACGCACTATCACGCGCGCCAAAATATGGGATAAAAATGCTGCAGACAAGACAGGAATAGCTGATGACAAATTACGAGGAATGTCTACAGGAAACTCGAAGCGAGGACTACAGGATTGAAGGCGACAAGCAATATAAAAGGAGCTCTCGAGAGAAGGATCTACATTCCTGGAAAGTATGTGTCGCGGAGGAGAACCGAAGCGTAGTCCGGGAGAACTATTGCCAGGCAGCGGCGAGCCATTTGGGTACGTTAAAAAATACCACGAGAATTATAAAACAGTATTTCTGGCCAGGAATGAAAAAGAATATCGTAAAATTCGTCAGAAATTGCGAAACCTGACAGCGATACAAGACGTCGCAACAACTGGCAGCCGGAAAGATGCTAACAAAGATCGCCACCGCTCCGTAGGAGACACTATGCGTGGACTTCGTGTGCCCACTACCCCGAACATAGCATGGGAATACCACGCGGCAGTGCGACAGGTGACAGCAGACACATTGTTGAGGAAAATGTTATAACAAGGGTCGGAGCACCGAAGGTCCTAATATCTTACAATGGAGTGCAATTCACAGGAAAGAAGACGAAGACAGCCATAGACCGCTGGGGACTACAGCAGCAGTTTACCGCACCATTAACAACGCAACAGAACCCTACGGAGCGCACCAACCGGAGAGGAACAGACCAAATGGGATGGGACGATCTGCCGGAGTTGATCCTGGCATATAACAGTAGCACTTTGGAATCAACAGGTTATATCCCGTCGCAGTTGCTCTATGGGAAGGAGTTGCGTCTCCCCGGAACACTTTTTGATAGGGTCACCCAAGGCTCTGGTCTGGTAAAGGAGTCGGTCTCAAGCAGATGGGAGAGGCTGACGAAGATCCGGTCGAAGGCACATAAGAATATGGAAGAAGCAGCGGAAACCCAGAAACGGCATTACGACTTGCGGAAAAGAGCGTGGAAACCCAGCGTAGGGAAACTGGTGTCGTGCAGAACACACTTATTGTTGAACGCAGCGGAAAAGCTTAATGCAAGATTAACGCGAGCCTAAGTAGGGGACCTAAATCAGTACTTTGGGACGGGCAATGAACCAATCGAGGAAGATGGATCACAGTGCGCAGGTTCCAGCCTTCAATAAACGAAAGGGGCGCATATAGGAATCCGGACTGCCTAGAAAACGGGGATTTTACCATACCCATACGATATTCGGGCGAGCAGTTCGAGTTGATGTTCCTGGTGCTAGAGCGGGTCACAGGCGGAATGTTGTTGGATTGGAATGGATTTTCTGACAATGACAGGTACGAGAATCCAGTGCGGCAATCTAGAAGTGGACGTAACAGAGCCTCGCAAAGTGCCCAGACAGGACGGAGCAAATCAAGCGGGAGCGGGAACGGAACGAGCGGAAGAGGAGATCCAGACATTCCTGGAAGATCAAACAGAAAAGTTCAAGAACATGAAGGGATGCAGTACAACGGCGACACAAGACTTATGTCAAGGATGAAAAGTCGGTAAAACAGCGGTACTAACCTCGAAACCCAAAACAACAGGCCATCATAAACAAACAAGTTGATGAACTGACCAGTTGCCACCGTTTTTTGTGGCGCACGTCTTCAACGGCTGTCAATTATGTCTTGCAGATTCGGTACTCCTTTCAACAAGTCGTTGAGAGTCAATGGGGCTTCCTGATCCACTGTGACTGGCAAGTGCGTTAGTTAATTCTCCAGAGTGTGTTCGCTGGTACCATCGGGTACTGAAAGGCACACATGCAGCACACATGCACACATGTAAAAATATAAAAAACCCGTTTGCAATCACCAAGGTAAACTCACACGTCATCTCTCGCAGAGTGGGCAGTGTGGATAGCGTTCATGCTTAAACCTATTCAGATAGTATTTAATGCATCCGGTGCCTTGTCATCCAGTATTTTCTCTAGTTCTCCGAGCACTTCTTCGGCACTTGCGGGCTTTACGCAAAGATCGCCACCGCTCCGTAGGAGACACTATGCGTGGACTTCGTGTGCCCACTACCCCGAACATAGCATGGGAATACCACGCTAGTGGTCATAATGGAAATTCTCAAAGTGGGTGGAGATAGCGGCGGTGCGACAGGTGACAGCAGACGCATTGTTGAGGATATTCCGGAAAAGAGTTATAACAAGGATCGGAGCGCCGAAGGTCCTGATATCTGACAATGGAGTGCAATTCACAGGGAAGAAGACGAAGACAGCCATAGACCGCTGGGGGCTACAGCAGCAGTTTACAACACCATTAACATCGCAACAGAACCCTACGGAGCGCACCAACCGGAGAGGAACAGACCAAATGGGACTGGAGGATCTGCCGGAGTTGATCCTGGCATATAACAGTAGCACTTTGGAATCAACAGGTTATATCCCGTCGCAGTTGCTCTTTGGGAAGGAGTTGCGTCTCCCCGGAACACTTTTTGATAGGGTCACCCAAGGCTCTGGTCTGGTAAAGGAGTCGGTCTCAAGCAGATGGGAGAGGCTGAAGAAGATCCGGTCGAAGGCACATAAGAATATGGAAGAAGCAGCGGAAACCCAGAAACGGCATTACGACTTGCGGAAAAGAGCGTGGAAACCCAGCGTAGGGAAACTGGTGTCGTGCAGAACACACTTATTGTTGAACGCAGCGGAAAAGCTTAATGCAAGTTTAACGCGAGCCTAAGTAGGGGACCTAAATCAGTACTTTGGGACGGGCAATGAACCAATCGAGGAAGATGGATCACAGTGCGCAGGTTCCAGCCTTCAATAAACGAAAGGGGCGCATATAGGAATCCCGACTGCCTAGAAAAAGGGGATTTTACCACCCACCACTACCACTACCCATACGATATTCGGGGCGAGCAGTTCGAGTTGATGTTCCTGGTGCTAGAGCTGGTAACAGGCGGAATGTTGTTGGATTTAAATGGATTTTCTGACAATGACAGGCACGAGAATCCAGTGCGGCAATCTAGAAGTGGACTTAACAGAGCCTCGTAAAGTGACCAGACAGGACGGAGCAAATCTAGGAGCGTGAACGGAACGAGTGGAAGAGGAGATCCAGGCATTCCTGGAAGATCAAACAGAATAGTTCAAGAACATGAAGGGATGCAGTACAACGGCGACACAAGACTTATGTCAAGGATGAAAAGTCGGTAAAACAGCGGTACTAACCTCGAAACCGAAAACAACAGGCCATCATAAACAAACAAGTAGATGAACTGACCAGTTGCCACCATTTTTTTGTGGCGCACCGCTACAACGGCTGTTTATTATGTCTTGCAGATTCGGTACTCCTTTCAACAAGTCGATGGGAGTCAGTGGGGCTTCCTGATCCACTGTGACTGGCAAGTGCATTAGTGGGTTCTCCAGAACGTGTTCGGCGGTACCATCGAGTACAGTAAAGCACACATGCACACATGTAAAGATATAAAAACCCGTTTGCAGTCATCAAGGTAAACTCACACGGCATCTCTTCCTCGTCAGTTGCTTCCGGGCGGCAACTACTACTCGTCCAATTCTCCCGGTTTTCGTAGGATTGCCCTGAAGGGTGAAGCGAGGACGGCAGTTAAATCACTGCTTATTCATTCGAACAACATACAGGCCGTAATGAAGCAGCTACGCAATTGACTCAGAGTCAACTGGAGAGTGTGCGAGAGCTACAGCCAATTCAGGAGCACAACATAGACAGGATTGTATAGTTCGCCACGAAGGTGAGCGATTTTCCAGCAGAAAAACTTCGGAGTGAAGCCAGCGCCACCGGTTACAGCCAGAGACGATGAACGGGCCCTGGACATCTTTTAGGGAACGGCTAAGCGGATAGGTGAACTATACCAGATTGGGCTGCTATGGAAGGATGACGGGATGAGGCTGCCTGACAGTTACAGCATCGCACTACAGCAACTCATAGCGACTCTTTTACCATACCCATACGATTTTCGGGCGAGCAGTTCGAGTTGAAGTTCCTGGACCGTCTACTGAACGAAAAAAACAGAGGAGGACGCGTACCTGGTGCCGAGAATGGATTTAATTTTAAACCAGCTTAGGAAGCCCAAGTTCATTAGTACCATAGACTAAATTCGGGATGGCAAATACTAATGCACAGTGGCAGTAAGCAATATACTGCGTTTACAGTACCCGGAAGAGGTTTATTCCAGTGGAGGGTGATACCGTTCGGGTTCACCACGGCACCGGACAGACCCGAATAAGGTGGCGGCGATAAGCGAACTGCCAACGCCAACCACAAAGAAGGAGGTTCACAGCTTCCTAAGAATGGAGTCGTTGTACAGAAGATTCATCCCAGGGTTTACAGAGCAAGCTGACCCGCTACAGGAGCTAACGAGGAAGGAAAGAAAGTCGACTGGTAACCACGGCAACAGGAGGCGTTCCACCGAATAAACACCAGTTTAACCCAGGCGCCGGAACTGTCATGCCCAAACTTCACAAGACAGTTCGTGATGCAGACAGACGCAAAGGATTTTGGGGTAGGGGCAGTGCTGACCCAGGAATGCCTGGAAGGTGAGCACGTCATAGCTTACGCCAGCACGGCATTGAGCAAAGCAGAGCAGAATTACAGCTCCACGGAAAAAGAGTGCCTTGCCATATACTGGAGCATCAACATGTATTGGATGTATCTGGAAGACTAAGAATTCGTGGTTGTGACCGACCATCAGGCCCTGAAATGGTTAAGTTACATAGAGAGCCCATCTTGGAGAGTAGCCAGATGGGCGCTGGGGCTGCAACCATTCTAGTTCGAGGTTAGGTACCGGAAGGGAAAGTTGAGCACCGTGACGGACGCACTATCACGCGCGCCAAAATATGGGATAAAAATGGTGCGGACAAGACAGGAATAGCTGATGACAAATTACGAGGAATGTCTACAGGAAACTCGAAGCGAGGACTACAGGATTGAAGGCGACAGGCAAAATAAAAGGAGCTCTCGAGAAACTATGTGTCGCGGAGGACGATGTTTAAAGCGTAGGGCGGGAGAACCATTGCTAGGCAGCGGCGGGCCATCTAGGCACGTTAAAAACTACCACGAGAATTATAAAACCGTATTTCTGGCCAGGAATGAAAACGGATATCGTAAAATTCGTCAGAAATTGAAAAACCTGCCAGCGATACAAGACGTCGTAAAAACTGGCAGCCGGAAACATGCTAACAAAGATCGCCACCGCTCCGTAGGAGGCACTATGCGTGGACTTCGTGTGCCCACTACCCCGAACATAGCATGGGAATACCACGCTAGTGGTCATAATAAAAATTCTCAAAGTGGGTGGAGATAGCGGCGGTGCGACAGGTGACAGCAGACGCAATGTTGAGGATATTCCGGAAAAGAGTTATAACAAGGATCGGAGCGCCGAAGGTCCTGATATCTGACAATGGAGTGCAATTCACAGGGAAGAAGACGAAGACAGCCATAGACCGCTGGGGGCTACAGCAGCAGTTTACAGCACCATTAACATCGCAACAGAAACCTACGGAGCGCACCAACCGGAGAGGAACAGACCAAATGGGACGGGAGGATCTGCCGGAGTTGATCCTGGCATATAACAGTAGCACTTTGGAATCAACAGGTTATATCCCGTCGCAGTTGCTCTACGGGAAGGAGTTGCGTCTCCCCGGAACACTTTTTGATAGGGTCACCCAAGGCTCTGGTCTGGTAAAGGAGTCACTCTCAAGCAGATGGGAGAGGCTGAAGAAGATCCGGTCGAAGGCACATAAGAATATGGAAGAAGCAGCGGAAACCCAGAAACGGCATTACGACTTGCGGAAAAGAGCGTGGAAACCCAGCGTAGGGAAACTGGTGTCGTGCAGAACACACTTATTGTTGAACGCAGCGGAAAAGCTTAATGCAAGATTAACGCGAGCCTAAGTAGGGGACCTAAATCAGTACTTTGGGACGGGCAATGAACCAATCGAGGAAGATGGATCACAGTGCGCAGGTTCCAGCCTTCAATAAACGAAAGGGGCGCATATAGGAATCCGGACTGCCTAGAAAACGGGGATTTTACCATACCCATACGATATTCGGGCGAGCAGTTCGAGTTGATGTTCCTGGTGCTAGAGCGGGTCACAGGCGGAATGTTGTTGGATTGGAATGGATTTTCTGACAATGACAGGTACGAGAATCCAGTGCGGCAATCTAGAAGTGGACGTAACAGAACCTCGCAAAGTACCCAGACAGGACGGAGCAAATCAAGCGGGAGCGGGAACGGAACGAGCGGAAGAGGAGATCCAGACATTCCTGGAAGATCAAACAGAAAAATTCAAGAACATGAAGGGATGCAGTACAACGGCGACACAAGACTTATTTCAAGGATGAAAAGAAACCGAAAACAACAGGCCATCATAAACAAACAAGTGGATGAACTGATCAGATGCTACCGTTGTTTTGTGGCGCACCGCTCCAACGGCTGTCCATTATGTCTTGCAGATTCGGTACTCCTTTCAAGAAGTCGATGGGAGTCAGTGGGGCTTCCTGATCCACTGTGACTGGCAAGTGCGTTAGTGGGTTCTCCAGAACGTGTTCGGCGGTACCATCGGGTACAGTAAAGCACACATGCACACATGTAAAGATATAAAAAACCCGTTTGCAGTCACCAAGGTAAACTCACACGGCATCTCTTCCTGGTCAGTTGCTTCCGGGCGGCAACTACTACTCGAGGAACTCTTCGTCCAATTCTCTTCCGGTTTTCGTAGGAACGCCGGTCCGCATAACCATCGTGACCCTTGACTTAGATCGACATGGCGTTGCGGCCTGGTTGCATCGTCTGCCACGTTTTCGGCAGTGGGTAGCCATCTCCATTGGGATACTTCCGTCGAGTGCCCAGACAGGACGGAGCAAATCAAGCGGGAGCGGGAACGGAACGAGCGGATGAGGAGATCCAGACATTCCTGAAAGAGCAAACAGAAAAATTCAACATCATGAAGGGATGCAGTACAGCGGCGACACAAGACTTATGTCAAGGATGAAATGTCGGTAAGACAGCGGTACTAACCTCGGAACCCAAAACAACAGGCCATCATAAACAAACAAGTTGATGAACTGACCAGTTGCCACCGTTTTTTTGTGGCGCACGTCTTCAACGGCTGTCAATTATGTCTTGCAGATTCGGTACTCCTTTCAACAAGTCGTTGAGAGTCAATGGGGCTTCCTGATCCACTGTGACTGGCAAGTGCGTTAGTTAATTCTCCAGAGTGTGTTCGCTGGTACCATCGGGTACTGAAAGGCACACATGCAGCACACATGCACACATGTAAAAATATAAAAAACCCGTTTGCAATCACCAAGGTAAACTCACACGACATCTCTCGCAGAGTGGGCAGTGTGGATAGCGTTCATTCTTAAACCTATTCAGATAGTATTTAATGCATCCGGTGCCTTGTCATCCAGTATTTTCTCTAGTTCTCCGAGCACTTCTTCGGCACTTGCGGGCTTTACGCAAAGATCGCCACCGCTCCGTAGGAGACACTATGCGTGGACTTCGTGTGCCCACTACCCCGAACATAGCATGGGAATACCACGCTAGTGGTCATAATGGAAATTCTCAAAGTGGGTGGAGATAGCGGCGGTGCGACAGGTGACAGCAGACGCATTGTTGAGGATATTCCGGAAAAGAGTTATAACAAGGATCGGAGCGCCGAAGGTCCTGATATCTGACAATGGAGTGCAATTCACAGGGAAGAAGACGAAGACAGCCATAGACCGCTGGGGGCTACAGCAGCAGTTTACAGCACCATTAACATCGCAACAGAACCCTACGGAGCGCACCAACCGGAGAGGAACAGACCAAATGGGACGGGAGGATCTGCCGGAGTTGATCCTGGCATATAACAGTAGCACTTTGGAATCAACAGGTTATATCCCGTCGCAGTTGCTCTATGGGAAGGAGTTGCGTCTCCCCGGAACACTTTTTGATAGGGTCACCCAAGGCTCTGGTCTGGTAAAGGAGTCGGTCTCAAGCAGATGGGAGAGGCTGAAGAAGATCCGGTCGAAGGCACATAAGAATATGGAAGAAGCAGCGGAAACCCAGAAACGGCATTACGACTTGCGGAAAAGAGCGTGGAAACCCAGCGTAGGGAAACTGGTGTCGTGCAGAACACACTTATTGTTGAACGCAGCGGAAAAGCTTAATGCAAGTTTAACGCGAGCCTAAGTAGGGGACCTAAATCAGTACTTTGGGACGGGCAATGAACCTATCGAGGAAGATGGATCACAGTGCGCAGGTTCCAGCCTTCAATAAACGAAAGGGGCGCATATAGGAATCCTGCCTGCCTAGAAAACGGGGATTTTACCATACCCATACGATATTCGGGCGAGCAGTTCGAGTTGATGTTCCTGGTGCTAGAGCGGGTCACAGGCGGAATGTTGTTGGATTGGAATGGATTTTCTGACAATGACAGGTACGAGAATCCAGTGCGGCAATCTAGAAGTGGACGTAACAGAGCCTCGCAAAGTGCCCAGACAGGACGGAGCAAATCAAGCGGGAGCGGGAACGGAACGAGCGGAAGAGGAGATCCAGACATTTCTGGAAGAGCAAACAGAAAAATTCAAGAACATGAAGGGATGCAGTAGAACGGCGACACAAGACTTATTTCAAGGATGAAAAGTCGTTAAAACAGCGGTACTAACCTCGAAACCGAAAACAACAGGCCATCATAAACAAACAAGTGGATGAACTGATCAGTTGCCACCGTTTTTTTGTGGCGCACGTCTTCAACGGCTGTCCATTATGTCTTGCAGATTCGGTACTCCTTTCAACAAGTCGATAGTAGTCAGTGGGGCTTCCTGATCCACTGTGACTGGCAAGTGCGTTAGTGGGGTCTCCAGAACGTGTTCGGCGGTACCATCGGGTAGAGTAAAGCACACATGCACACATGTAAAGATATAAAAAACCCGTTTGCAGTCACCAAGGTAAACTCACACGGCATCTCTTCCTGGTCAGTTGCTTCCGGGCGGCAACTACTACTCGAGGAACTCTTCGTCCAATTCTCTTCCGTTTTTCGTAGGAACGCCGGTCCGCATACCCATCATGACCCTTGACTTAGATCGACATGGCGTTGCGGCCTGGTTGCGTCGTCTGCCACGTTTTCGGCAGTGGGTACCCATCTCCATTGGGGTACCCATCTCCTGGAAGAGCAAACAGAAAAATTCAACATCATGAAGGGATGCAGTACAGCGGCGACACAAGACTTATGTCAAGGATGAAATGTCGGTAAGACAGCGGTACTAACCTCGGAACCCAAAACAACAGGCCATCATAAACAAACAAGTTGATGAACTGCCATTGAGGGAAAAAGGTGGTTGTACAGCACTAAGCAGTATTGCATAGCTGCAACTCTGGATGTTAAGAACGCATTCAACTCCGCTAGCTGGCATCACACAATAAATGCACTGAGCAACCTAAACGGGCGGAGTTCGCCAAGGATCAGGCCTTGGCCCTCTGCTGTGGAACGTCATGTACGACGGGATTCTTAGGATTATTATGCCGGAAGGGGACCTACTGATTGGCTTTGCGGATAACGTAGACATAGTAGCAACGGCCAATGTCACGTCACCGTTGAATCCCTACGCAAAAGGTGCAGAGAACTCACCAATTCTAAGTGGCAAGAGAGGTGGGTAAATAACAGCAAAGGACGATGGACGTATAAGCTCATCCCAGATCTGCAGAGATGGCTGGGACGTAAGCATGGACTTGTGGACTACTACTTAACGTAACTTCTGACAGGATACGGATGCATTAAATACTATCTGAATAGGTTTAAGCATGAAGCTATCCACACTGCCCACTCTGCGAGTCGGATAACGAAGACGCAACACATGTTTTTTTTGTCTGTCCGAGATTTGAAAATGAACATCTAGATCTGAGCATAAGGGTTGGGAGGACGCCAGCCTCTTGTAACCTGGTGGAAATTATGCTTGAATCTGAAGTAAATTGGTCCGCTGTAAGCAACATGGCTACAATAGTACTCAAAAAACTCCGCATCGCAGAAAGACTGCGAAATTCCAATGGGATAGAATCCAAGAGAGCCCTAAGGGCATTCCCCCCGACGGAGTAATACCTAACGGCAGTACCGCCAGGGAAACGGGAAGGGGAGTTTTTACTGGTTTAGAGTCCCAGACTTCGGCAAGCTAACCCAGCTCCGAGTTGGCTTTCGAGGCTTTAAACCACCACTAATAAAAAAAAACCCACCGGCGATACAAGCAGTTCGTAGGAAACAATGGTGTCAGAAATCCTGGAGTCGACGGAAGTATCCCAATGGAGATGAGTAGAAAACGTGGCAGACGACGCAACCAGGCCATAACGCCATGTCGATCTAAGTCATGGGTCACGATGGTTATGCGGACCGGCGTTCCTACGAAAACCGGAAGAGAATTGGCCGAAGAGTTCCTCGAGTAGTAGTTACCGCCCGGAAGCAACTGACGAGAAAGAGATGTCGCGTGAGTTTACCTTGGTGATTGCAAACGGGTTTTTTATATTTTTACATGTGTGCATGTGTGTGCATGTGTGCCTTTCAGTACCCGATGGTACCAGCGAACACACTCTGGAGAATTAACTAACGCACTTGCCAGTCACAGTGGATCAGGAAGCCCCATTGACTCTCAACGACTTGTTGAAAGGAGTACCGAATCTGCAAGACATAATTGACAGCCGTTGAAGACGTGCGCCACAAAAAAACGGTGGCAACTGGTCAGTTCATCAACTTGTTTGTTTATGATGGCCTGTTGTTTTGGGTTCCGAGGTTAGTACCGCTGTCTTACCGACATTTCATCCTTGACATAAGTCTTGTGTCGCCGCTGTACTGCATCCCTTCATGATGTTGAATTTTTCTGTTTGCTCTTTCAGGAATGTCTGGATCTCCTCATCCGCTCGTTCCGTTCCCGCTCCCGCTTGATTTGCTCCGTCCTGTCTGGGCACTCGACGGAAGTATCCCAATGGAGATGGCTACCCACTGCCGAAAACGTGGCAGACGATGCAACCAGGCCGCAACGCCATGTCGATCTAAGTCAAGGGTCACGATGGTAATGCGGACCGGCGTTCCTACGAAAACCGGAAGAGAATTGGACGAAGAGTTCCTCGAGTAGTAGTTGCCGCCCGGAAGCAACTGACCAGGAAGAGATGCCGTGTGAGTTTACCTTGGTGACTGCAAACGGGTTTTTTATATCTTTACATGTGTGCATGTGTGCTTTACTGTACCCGATGGTACCGCCGAACACGTTCTGGAGAACCCACTAACGCACTTGCCAGTCACAGTGGATCAGGAAGCCCCACTGACTCCCATCGACTTGTTGAAAGGAGTACCGAATCTGCAAGACATAATGGACAGCCGTTGGAGCGGTGCGCCACTTTCATATTTGCGCTAATTGCAATTTTGAGGACTTTATATGGGATTCCATCTGGTCCCGGTGCCTTGTCATCCAGTATTTTCTCTAGTTCTCCGAGAACTTCTTCGGCACTTGCGGGCTTTATGCTCGCTATGTTCACGGTAGGTGACGGTTGCGCCGTGCTCTTTTGCACAGGGAATAGTGTTTCCACTATTCTTTTTAGGCTGGCTGGGCATGTCTGCGGTGGCCTGCTATATACCCGGAGCCATTTTGTGGCGAGATTATATGCGAAGCTCCATGGGTTGGAGTCTATTTCATCACATATCCTGTTAAAGCTCTCTTTTATTGCGTTTTCCAGGGCTCGTCTTCTTTCCCTGTCATTAATCTGTAGTGTCTCAAATTCGGTCCTTCCTCTTGATCGTTTATAAACACGTCTTGCCCTGTGGTATTCTTTCCTGAATTCCGCAATGTCTCGATTCCACCAGTATGCAGGTCTTCTTGAAGGGTTATTCTCTTTTTCTGCATAGATGCGTCGCAGGCTAGCCTGGTGTAGTCTGCTATGTGGTTTGCCCTTACTTTAGCGGAGCCGCTTGTAGAGAGGTCCTCGAACAACATCTGTACCATCTCCGCGTCTAGCGTTTCTATTTTGTACCCTGACACGGTTTTTGGAACTCGTGGTGGGCTATTTCTAGGCTTTATCGTGCAAATGATTGCTGCATGGTCACTACCCCTGTAGATGTCACTAACCTCCCAGCTGCAGCCCGGGGCCAATCCAGCGCTCACAAATGTGATGTAAGTGATGGAATTGGTGCAGGCTCTAAAAAAGGTCGGTTTCGTTCCAGAGTTAAGCAGTACTAAGTCAAGTGCGGAGAAGCTCTCAAGTATCGCTTTTCCCCTCGCATGTGCCCCCCGGTCCCCTGCCCACCATTATTCGCCTGGGGAATACAGTACGTGTATGTACTGCAGGAAGTTTGGGCCTTTGCCCGCAGTATCCTGCTTGTCTTTAATCGGACGTTACTAATTTGAGGAAAAAAACAGAGCCGTCCAGGATTTTCCTACCCGCAATGTACTGCTGGTCTTCGATCGGACTTTACTATTTTAAAGAAAAGGAAAAGAACCGACCAAAATTTTCCTGCGTGCTACAGCACGCACTTATCCGCTTGGCTGCACCCTATCCAAAGCTTACTGCTATGGCACCCGCAGCCTTTTCGCACACTACAATCAGCTGGTCGCGCAAGCACGGGGTGAAAAATATGGCAGCGACTATGCCAAACAACGAGTTGAAAATAAGAAGAGGCAGGAATGCCTCCCCTCCCTCGACTACGATCGGCCCCTGCCTGGTCGCCAAACCTGTTGGGGATTGATTCCCGGGCTGTTCCCAGGTGTCGTCTTCGGTCTTCTGGCCAGCTGATGTTTAGGTGCGTGTCCAGATACTCCACGCCGGATGGCCGGCTGCACTTTTTCCTTTACGGTCAGAACTTGAATAAATATGCGGAGCGATTTGAAACGCGACCGCACTCAGAACTCTCTCTCAACTCTCTGCACTGTATTAGCAGGTTTTTTTTTTTTTTTTTTTGTTTAGTGGTGGTTTAAAGCATCGAAAGCCAACTCGGAGCTGGGTTAGCTTGCCGAAGTCTGGGACTCTAACCCAGTAAAAACTCCACCCCCTCCCCGCTTCCCCGGCGGTACTGCCGTTAGGTATTACTTCGCCGGGGGGAATGCCCTTAGGGCTCTCTAGGATTCTATTCTATTGGAATTTCGCAGTCTTTCTGCGATGCGCAGTTCTTTGAGTACTATTGTGGCCATGTTGCTTACAGCGGACCAATTTACTTCAGATTCAAGCATAATTTCCACCAGGTTACAAGCGGCTGGCGTCCTCCCAACCCTTATGCTCAGATCTAGACGTTCGTTTTCAAATCTCGGACAGACAAAAAACACATGTTCTGCGTCTTCGTTATCCGACTCGCAGAGTGGGCAGTGCGGATAGCGTTCATGCTTAAACCTATTCAGATAGTGTTTAAAGCATCCGTGTCCTGTCAGAAGTTGCGTTAAGTAGTAGTCCACATGTCCATGCTTACGTCCCAGCCATCTCTGCAGATCTGGGATGAGCTTATACGTCCATCGTCCTTTGCTACTATTTACCCACCTCTCTTGCCACTTAGAGATGGTGAGTTCTCTGCATCTTTTGCGTAGGGATTCAGCGGTGGCGACCCCTGTGCTACCTGCGCGGATATTAGCAGATTCCTCTGCTAACAGATCAATCGGTATGATTCCCGCTATTACCATTGCCGCGTCATAGGATACCGTGCGGAAGGCACAGCATACCCGCAGGGCACACAATCTCTGTACAGAGTCGCCATCCTGCCTGTAGCTTCCATTTTTTGTGGCTCGGGCCCATATGGGAGCAGCATACATCAGCGTCGATGTGACAACGCTAAAAAGTAGTCTGCGTCCTGGTTGCCTCGGTCCCCGAGTGTTCGCCATGATTCGCGAAATCGCGGCCGCCGTTCTACCAGCCTTTCCACTGGCGTAAGCTAAATGGTCTTTAAAGGAAAGCCGATGGTCGATCATGACACCTAGGTACTTTAGACTTGGGCGTGACATGATTATTACTTCTCCGATTCGTATCGTAGCCGTCTCCACTTTCTGCCTGCTACTTATTAGGACTGCCTCGGTGCGCTGCCAGGGCAAGACCCTTGTCGTCGAGCCATGCGCTTGCTCGTTTCCCAGCTTCGTTGCAGATTTCCTCCGCGTCTTGGAGTTTTTAAGCCGTTACCACTATGGCTACGTCATCCGCAAAGCCAATCAGTTGTGCCCCTTCCGGCATCGCGATCCTAAGAATCCCATCGTACATGACGTTCCACAACAGAGGGCCAAGGACTGATCCTTGGGGAACTCCCCGGTGACCATGTGGGTTGCCTGCCCGGACTCTGTTCCGTACAGTAGCAGGCGGTCTTCAAAATTGCTCGATATTATATTCTGTACATACGCTGGGACGCTTAGGTTCCTCAGTGCATTTAGTGTATGATGCCAGCTAGCCGAGTTGAATGCATTTTTAACATCCAGAGTTGCCGCTAAGCAATACTGCTTATTTCCGTACAACCACCTTTTCCTCAATGGCCTTATCAGCGATTTCCGCACAGTTTGCCAACGGCGTCGATGGTTGATAACCCCTTCCGAAAGCCGTATTGCATCTCGGAGAGGCCGTTGGTTTTGCAAGGCACCCTCCAGCCGGGAGTGGATTATTCTTTCCAGAATTTTTGCCCACCGTATCCAGCATACATAGCGGCCTGTAGAGGAAGGTTCCCTCCACCGGTTTGTCCCCCTTTGGTATGAGTACCAACCGCTGTGTTTCCAGCGTCTGGGGAACACTCATTCCGTTAGGCAAGCGTTATACATATCAACGTACTCTTTGTATTTGCCCTAATGGCAATTTGAGGACTTTATTCGGAACTCCATCTGGTCCCGGTGCCTTGTCATCCAATATTTTCTCTAGTATTCCGAGGACTTCTTCGGCACTTGTGGGCTTTTATGCTCGCTGTATTCCCGGTAGGGTGGCGTTCGCGCCGTGCTCACTTGCACAGGGAATAGTGTTTCCACTATCCTTCTGTAGACTGGCTGGGCATGTCGGCGGTGGCCTGCTGTATACCCGGAAGCCGTTTAGTGGGCGAGTTTATACGAAGCCCCATGGGTTGGAGTCTATTTCATCACATATCATGTTAAGCACGTACGTTTACTCTCTCTTTTATATGCGGTGCGTTATCCAGAGCTCCTCTCCTTTCCCTGTAATCAATCTGTAAAGGTCTCAAATTCGGGCCTTCCTCTTGATCGTTGATACGCACGTCTTGCCCTGTGGCATTTCTTTTCTGACTTCTGCAATGTCACGATTCCACCAGTATGCGGGTCATCTTGTTGAAGGATTTTCCTCTTTTCCTGCATAGATGCGTCGCAGGCTAGCCTGGTATAGTCCGCTATGTGGTTTGCCCTTTCTTCAGCCGAGCCGCTTGTAGGAGAGGTCCTCGAACAACATCTATATCATCTCCGCGTCTAGCAGTTTTACTTCGTACCCTTTGACACGGTTTTTGGAAATCGTGTTGGGCTATTCTCTAAACTTTATCGTGCAGATGATTGCTGCATGGTCACCCCATCTAGATGTCACTAACCTTAGCTGCAGCCCGCCCAATCCAGCGCTCACAAATGTGAGGTCGATGATGGAATTGGTGCCGGCTCTGGAGTAGTTTCGTTCCCCAGAGTTAAGCAGTACTAGGTCAATGCGGCGAAGTCTCGAGTAGCCTTTTCCCCTCGCATTGGTCCGGGTGATCCCACACTCCGAGGCCCATGCATTGAAATCTCAGAGCAATTACGGTGGGACGGTTTTCCCGGGCGCCTTCTGCAATCTCTTCGAGCGCAGTTATTGCCTGTGGAAGGGTAGGCTTGGGGGCAGGTAGCTGCAGAAAGCTGGCACCATTCATGAGCCCTCGCGAAGCAGTTTCCGCTTTTTCTTCCTGCTAATCTGGCGCATTGGGTTTCCGCAGCTCCATATTGCCGATTTTTGCTATTATTCGCTAGCCATTCTCCGGAGTTTTTTATTCCCCGTATTGCTCAAGCCTGGAGTGCCATGTCTACGTTTTGTTCGGTGACACTTTTGCTCAGCAACGACAATTGGAGCAACCCTCGCAGTGGTTTAGGTTTATCTGCAGGAACTTCATTTGCCCTGAGTCCTTTTCATGGCCTTCTTGAAGCACGGGCATTTCCGCTCATTGTTAGGTGTTCGCAGTCTTTCTCCTTTTGCGCTTGCAGAGCATGCAACAGGCCTTTGCTTTGGCCTCTGGCTTGGTGCTCCTTTTGCGCCGGCAATTGTAGCAGCATTTCGAACAGTCCTCCTGGTTCCCTGCAGTTCCCCTGCTATATGGTTAAACTCCATACACTTAAAAGTACCCTTTTGGGTGTTATCTTTGGGCGGACTCTGCACCAGGTCCCATCTAGCCTGATCTTGCCCTTCTCCAGGAGCCGTCTTCCTGTCAGGGCATTACTCTTAGTGTGGCGGTTTGGGTGCCTCCGTACCGCCCTTAATCCTACCACCGCGGATTCTGGCAGTTCCATCAAACAGGTTTAACCGCGCATAGGACGTGTTCGTCTTGGCGGTGATCTCGTCTATGTGCCCTTCACCACTATCAGCATTGTCTCAGTCAGCGGTCCTGACGTCGACATTTCTACCCAGGACCGCTTTCATTGTGGTCTGGAGTTCGAGCGGTTTTAGGGGTCGGAGACCTTGTTT